>NC_080057.1:2445311-2577811 GCF_026212465.1 Amaranthus tricolor | reverse complement strand
CTGTTAGTTAATTGTATGATGACAAACCTTTGTGAGGATGACACGTGAAAATTTACAACCCTTTTAGTTAATTGTATGATACTCCCTTTGTCCCATAAAAATTGCCGTAGCTATATATTCCGTCAACTTTCATATGATACCCTCTTCGTTTTCGTATGTCTTTCCCATTTGAAATATGGAAGTAACCAATGAGAATGAAATTTAGTTTTTGAGTAATTGAGTATTAGAAAAAAAAATAGTAATTGATATCTTATCATAAATCATAAATACTAATAAAAAAACTAAAAAATAACAATTGACAACTTTTTTAAGTCTTGCCAAATGTATTAATATAATAGGTTATAATTGATTGTGTGGTAATAATTAATTAATGTAAAATTAGGTAAGTATCACAATCATAAATTAATATAAATCAACATACATATTAATAAAAAATGGTGAAAAATGACAAATGTCATCTTTTAGAAGCTTTGACAAATGAAATTATATTAGTAACGATATTACTTAATTTAGAACTTGATTTTATTTTATATTGGAGCCAAATAAATTAAAGTTTTTATATGATTTATAATAGCAATTCTAAATACCTAACCTACAATTTGATATGTTTGATTAAATAAAAAAAATAATATATTTGGTAATCATATATACTAATAAAAATGTTGAAAAATGACAAATATCATCTTTTAAAAGCTTTGACAAATAAAATTATATTAGTAACAATATTACCTAAATAAAATAGAGTATTGATATGATTTATCATAGCAATTCTATGTACCTCCCTAAAATTTGACATGTTTAATTAAATAAAAAAATAATATATTCGATGAATAATTTAAAAAACATTTGTATTAATGTTTGGTTTTAAGTCATATATTCAATAAATTTGATCACAATAATATAATATTTCATACTGTCATGGTACTGCTTACTCAATTAATTAATTTATTTAATAATTAATATCATGTTACTAAAATACCCTTTGACCTTTTGTGTTGACCTTGACTTTCGGTCAATGGGCTTTTTTCTGAATTTCCCATTCTCCTTGAATGGCCCATGGGCTACTCACTTCCCAAGACCCTAATTTCCCTCCAGAATAATAACCACCTATTTGACTCAACTTCCCACTCACCCACATTCTTTGATCATCCTTCTTTCACAGTAGATAACTGCCCACTATCTTCCACTCTTCCCCAGGAATAACTTCCTTTCCATCATTATAAATAGGGGCAGCCCTCCAGAAGGAAAGATCATCTGAAACATAGCCTTTACAATATCATTGCTCTCACCCTGCTTCATTAACCTACCCAAACACTAGCAATCTTAATCCCGACACCTCTTCTTGCATTCATTCTATAATCGTTCATTCATTTATTTCCGATATCCACGTTCTAACTTGAGCGTCAGAGGGGTTTTCCGGGAGATCACCCCCCGGACAAGGCTAACAAGTTGTTTTGCAGGAATTCAAGCCACTTCCTCCCACAAGTTGCTTCTCTTGATCACACTTCCACTAATCTCCAGGTATTTTGAGTGTCTTTCGCACTTCCTCGTTTCATCACCGAAACAGTTTGGCGTCGTCTGTGGGGAGTGTTACAATAAGTCATGGCTCCCAAAAGAAATCCAACACAAACCGCAACCATGCATAGCACAGATACAGACACTTCTGCAGGTCAGGCCAAGAATCAGGCCGTGACCCGCCGTGATCTGGACATGCTAGCACGAAACCTCACTGCTGCGTTTTCCGAACAGCTCCGCGCTGTCATGAATAACAATAATCCTGCTCCACAACAAGTATTGGATGATATGGCAGATCAAATAAAAAATCTGCGGGAACGGATCGAGCCCCCTAACGAGACACCCAAATCCCACGAATCTCAGGATGGGAACTCGGAGATGTCACGTTCCAGCAAGAGAAACAAGAGGCGACGGGAGAGACCAAGGACTCACACAAGCCTCGGCAGAAGTGATCCTAGAGACAGAGAGTCTAAAACCGCCTCTCAAGATGCCCGTACTTATTTAGAAAGCAAAAAGCATAAGGCATCCGAAAGCATCCAGTCACTGGTGGATCGACGGAGGGAAGAGAGGAAGAGGGCGCAGCTGGTAGGATCTAGCCATCCAGCGAGTCCTGTAACCATGCCGCGGAACGAAGTTGAGGTCAAAATTCTCCCTGGAGATCCTACGCCGATAATCTCTCCAATGGCTCCTGAAATACTAAACATTCCCAACCCGGGGAAAATAAAAATCCCAAATATGGCAGCGTTTGACGGAACGTCATGCCCCGAAGAACACTTGATGGCGTACAAGAACCTGATGGTGCTGCACACTACCAATCCTTCCTTGTGGTGTAAATTCTTCCCAACTACTCTTACGGGAGCAGCCTTGACGTGGTACACCTCCCTTCCACAAGGAAGTATCCACAATTTTGCCCAACTAGAAGGCAAATTTCTGGGCCACTTTATAGCCTCAAGAAGGCAGGAGAAATCAAACTTCCACCTACTAAGTGTCACTCAATTGGAAGGAGAATCCATATCCTCCTATCTGAAGAAATTCCATGAGGCGGTGCTAGAGGTGACGGATTTAGAGGAATCAGTCGCCTTAAACGCCCTTATTAATGGAATGAAGGCTCAAAGGCTCAAGTTCCAGTTGGTGGAAAGCCAGGTCAAGACATATGCGGAGGCCATGAAGCAATGTCAAAGTTATGTCATGGCCTCCGAGGTATGTCAGGCACATGACCCCAAGAGGCGGAAGTCTGACAAGAAAGACGCCGCAACCCCCCACTAATCCTCGAGGAACAGAGAAGAGCACCAGCCGAGGAGGGAAAGAAATCACACACCGCGCCGTCCCGCGCCCCCTTCAGATATGGGACCCCCGCGTTCCCACCACATTTATACCGCGGCAGGGGAATCCAGAACACACAATTTGTTAGACGGAGGAAACGACCCGATGTTTAATCGAAACAGAAGGGATATTTTCTTTGCCGTTCGCGACAAGTTGCCAACTCCACCTCCCACTACCACTCCTTCCAACAGGCGCAATTACAATTTGTGGTGTGACTACCACAAAGAGCACGGCCATACCCTCGCCCAATGTCGCGAACTCAAGCGTATCTTGTATCAGCTGGCCGATGAAGGAAAGCTTTCCAGGTTCCTCAACAAGAGGGACTATGACACGGGAGAAGGAGCAAACAGAAGGCAGTGGAATCAAAGACGCGGATCCCCCAAGAGGGAAGAGGCAAGGCGCGAAGGTTCCCATACGCAAGGGACCATCAACATGATTTTTGGAGGATACACCGAGGAATATCCTACCGTCCGCGCTGCAAAAGACAGTGTTCATACTCTGCTGAAAAGACCAACAACGACCGTAACCAGCGGGCCGGTCATGAAATTTGATGCCACGACCTCTCAAACGCTGCAACAGCCCCATACTGACCCTCTGGTGGTCACCCTCAAAATCGGACAGATGAAAGTCAAAAAGGGTACTCGTGGATACCGGAAGCACGGCTGATCTCATTACAATGGAGTGCTTGAGAAAAATGAAGTTCGAGGAAAAGCACTTGCAGCCCCTCGATAAGCCGCTGATCGAATTTGGGGGAAGTCAGGTCATTCCGCTAGGAACGATCATTCTCCCCGTGCGCGTGGGAGAAAGAAGTGAAAGCAGGACCCTGCTCATACGTTTCACGGTAGTGGATCTCACTTTCCCTTACAACGCCATCGTGGGACTTCCCCTCATTAACAAGATCAAAGCTGCAATCTTCCCTCATCAACTCTTGTTGCAATTCGAACGGGACGATAGAAAAGTTGGCATCCTCAAGGGAGATCAGATAACGGCACGCCAATGCCTTATAAACACTCTGAAGCGCGGACACTCCGCGACACCCACCAAAATGGAAAGGGAAGATCAAGACGCTCCCGCTGTCATGAGCGTATATATGGAAAACCCTAGCACACACGAAAGGCCTCGCCCCATAGAAAGATGCGAGGCAGTAGACATGTTCGAGGGAAAGCAACTAAAGATAGGGAAAGATCTTCCTGGTACGATTAAAAAAGAAATCGTGGCCACCATTGCTGAGTTCCGTGACGTCTTCGCCTTCAGCACGGAAGAAATGCCTGGCATCCCTACTAGCGTCATGTGTCATAAACTTGACATAAGACCAGGCCACAAACCAGTAAAGCAAAAGCTGCGGCATCAAGGAAAAGAGCGGACCGAGGCCGCCAAAAAGGAAGTTGAAAAATTATTGAGAGCCGGATTCATTAGAGAATGCAAATACTCCGATTGGCTATCCAATGTCGTCCTCGTGAAGAAACCAAATGGCAAATGGAGGATGTGTGTCGATTTCACGGATTTGAATAGAGCCTGCCCCAAGGACGACTATCCACTTCCCAAAATAGATCGCCTGGTGGACTCCACAGCAGGCCATGCGCTACTAAGTTTCATGGATGCCAATGCCGGATATCACCAGATTCAATTGGCGCCGGAGGACCAAACACACACGGCCTTCATTACTAGCATGGGTGTCTACTACTACAAAGTCATTCCCTTCGGGTTAAAAAATGCTGGAGCCACCTATCAAAGGATGGTAAACAAGGTTTTCCAATCTCAGATTGGACGGAATCTTGAGGTATACGTGGATGACATGATAACAAAAAGCAAGCACGCAACTCAGCACGCTGCGGACTTGCGTGAAACGTTCAATACACTCCGTAAACACCAGATGAAGCTCAATCCGGACAAGTGCGTGTTCGGGGTCACCGGAGGAAAATGTCTCGGCTTCTTGGTAGACGAACGGGGCATCGAGGCAAATCCAGATAAGATTCAGGCCATTCAAAACATGAGATCCCCCACCTCCGTAAAAGAAGTGCAAAAGCTTACGGGGTGTATAGCCGCACTAGGAAGATTCCTTTCAAAGTCAGCAGACAAATGCTTGCCTTTCTTCAAAACAATAAAGCAACAGAAATTCGAATGGACCGCGGAAGCAGAAGAGTCTTTCCGTCAGCTTAAGGAGCACTTATCGGCCTTGCCAAAATTAGTTTCGCCCATCAACGGGGGAAAGCTAGTCTTATATGTCTCTGTCTCCGAATACTCGTTACCCGGAGTGCTTGTGGCGGAAAGGGAAAAGAAGCAGCTCCCAATATACTATGTGAGTCATGCATTCCGCGGCTCAGAAGGAAACTATTGCGAAGTGGAAAAGGTCATATTTGCGATAGTGATGGCCAGCAGGAAATTAAAGCCATACTTTCAGTCCAACCCGATCATTGTCCGGACTGATCAACCTTTAAAAAAGATCCTTGAGGGGAAAAACAAGTCGAGCCGTGTCACAGATTGGGCAAACCAGCTAGCAGATTTCGGCATCGAGTACGAGCCTCGAACGGCAATTAAAGCACAAGCCTTGGCTGACTTTATTGCTGAAAGCACTTCCCCCCCTCCTGCTGAACTTAATCGAGAATGGAAATTGTATGTAGACGGGTCTTCAACACAATCGGCGAGTGGGGCCGGGCTCCTCATTGTGTCTTCCGCCGGGGTCCGCATGGAAAGGGCGGTCAGATTTGAGTTCGCGGCATCCAACAATGAGGCCGAGTATGAAGCATTACTGATGGGGCTGAAAATCTGCTACGAGGCAGGGGCTAAAGAATTGGCCGCATTCTCGGATTCCCAATTGATAGTGGGGCAAGTAAACGGGGAATTCGAGGCTAAAGATGATAGCATGAAAATGTATCTGCAGCAAGTGAAGGACTTTATTCCAAAGTTTGACAAGTTCACGTTGGAGCACATTCCACGATCCCAAAATGCCCAGGCCGATTCCCTAGCAAAACTTGCCAGCTCCGCAGATACTTCCGCGGCTCGTGATATAATTTGGGAAGTGCTCCCCAACCCCAGCATCAACTTCATGATCAACACCATCGACAGATCTGAAACATGGATGGGGCCATACGTTAAGTACTTGCAAGATCAAACGCTCCCCCAGGACGAGAATCAGGCCAAAATGCTCTAGAAGAAGGCCAAATGGTTCGAACTTCATGAAGGAACGCTTTATAAAAAATCATACACACATCCCCTCCTGAAATGTGTTGCTCCTGAAGAAGGAAACTATATCCTACGAGAAATACACGAAGGCTGATGCGGAATACACCAGGGAGTGCGAACGGTCATTAGCAAAGTCCTTAGAAGTGGTTATTATTGGCCTTCACTCCGGAAAGTCGCGGAAGAGTTGATCCTACGGTGTCCTGAATGTTAGTATCACTCAAAGATAGGGAGGAAACCCTCTAATTACTTGACCGTCTTGCAAGCCGTCCTGCCATTCGACAAATGGGGTATGGATCTCCTTGGCCCTTTTCCACCAGCAAAGGGGCAACGCAAGTTCATCATTGTGGCTATTGATTACTTCACTAAGTACGTAGAAGCAGAGGCTCTTAGTTCGATCACAGACAAGCAAGTCTGCCAGTTTTTATGGCGGAACATCATCACAAGATACGGCATACCGAGGGTGATCATTACGGATAATGGAAGGCAATTTGTCAGCAAGAACACCATTGAGTATTGCGACAAATTCCACATCCAAATCAGATTTAGTTCTGTGTCCAGGCCGCAAACTAACGGTCAAGTCGAGTCCGCCAACAAGGAGATACTAAATGGTATCAAAAAGAAGATAGAAGGGGTCAAGGGTAATTGAGATGAAGAACTACCCGGAATCTTATGGGCCAGTCGAACCACCATAAAAGAGGCCACGGGGCACACACCGTTCTCTTTAGTGTACGGGTCCGAAGCCGTACTTCCAGTGGAAATAGGAGTACCCTCTACAAGGGTCACCTACTACTCATACGATGAGAACGAAGAAGAAAAAAGAGCAAACTTAGACCTACTTCCAGAGACCAGAGGAAATGCACTACTGAGATCGGTGGCCCAAAAGCAGAAGATGATTCGTAGCTTCAACCGCCATGTGAAAACAAGACGTATCCAAGTCAATGATCTCGTCCTCCGAAAAGTCGAAGCTACTGGGAAGATTGTTGAAAAAGGAAAGTTAGGGGCCAACTGGGACGGACCTTTCAAAGTCACCCGCATCATCAAACCAGGAACGTTCGAACTAGAAGACATGAAAGGGAGAAAACTACCCCGTCCATGGAATGTAGACCACTTAAAGAAATTCTTCATTTAATAAAATTTGCAAGGGGCAATCAGTTGCTAGTATCAGTGTAAGCAGCTTCAACAAAGACAAACTTATCAGCATCAATCCGCGACTACCTTCATTCCGCAACATAGTTGCGTTGTCATTCGAAATCTGTTGTCATCGTCATTTGTATTCAATTCTTTATAACAGAAGTTTCATTTTCAGATTATGCGGTTCCTATGTTCGCAATTATTTGGTAAAAATCTATTGCAAATTTATTTGGTAAAAATCTATTGCAAATCTTATTAAATCAGTAATATCCATAAGTCGGACCCCTTGAGAGGGGTCCCATTATCAAATTATTCTAAGTCACTAACGAACTTGTGATACCTATAAGTCGGACCCTTAGAATAGGGTTCCAAGACCAAAAATCAATTCAAGCATTCACCATCTGTTCGTAGCATCGATAAGTCGGACCCCCAGTTTGGGGTCCCTGAATTCAAAAACATTCTAAGTTTTTCACAAAGATGTTTTCCAACCGGGACATCGATAAGTCGGACCCCCAGTTTGGGGTCCCTGAATTCAAAAACATTCTAAGTTTTTCACAAAGATGTTTTCCTACCGGGACATCAATAAGTCGGACCCCCGGTTTGGGGTCCCTGAATTCAAAAACATTCTAAGTTTTTCATAAAGATGTTTTCCAACCGGGGCATCGATAAGTCGGACCCCCCGTTTGGGGTCCCTAAAAAAATATTCCAAGTTTTTCACAAAGATGTTTCCCAACCGGGACATCGATAAGTCGGACCCTCAGATTGGGGTCCCGAGTTAAAAATCATTCCAGATATCTAGCTGAATGTTCCTTGTACGCAACGTCGACAAGTCGGACCCTCTGATAAGGGTCCTGAAGTTCAACCTGCCGCGACATTGATGAGTCGGACCCTTAAATTGGTTCCAAGGTCGAAATTGTCAAATCTACAAGTTCAAGTCGTGACATCAATTAAAGGCTGTTTCCCGCCTAGTGAGGGAGAGAAGCATCGGCCGATGAAAGAAAGTTTGAAATATTTAAACAAATACGGCATCAAGATCAACATACAAATTGATTATATATTTAAGGTTACAAAAGTTAATATTACAAAATTTATATTACAAAGATCAGAGATCATCCAAGAAGGCGTCTACATCTCCCTCCGGATCTTGAGGGGGGGACCCGGCAACTCCCTCGCCAAGGCTCGGAGTGAAGCTTATGAATTCTTCAACATCGAACGGCTCCACTCCGATCTCGGATAAGTCCCTGGATAAGCCCTGGAGGTTTTTGCCCTCGTCGATCAGCAGATTGGATAAGTCTAAACACAAACTCTCCAGCTTAGAAAGCGCCAAGTTCTCGGAGACGTCCGAGGCAGAGGGAGGAGAGAGAGAGAGTTTGTCCAAATCAAGACGTAAGGCCTCCTTTTCAGCAGCAGGGTCCACTCTCTCCGACCACACCCTAGCCTCTTCCGCGTCCCAATGGGGGTCCACCAGCACCGCTGACTCCCGATCCAAAATCGGAGCTAGGTTAGCCAAAGCTTCGTTCCCCTTCTCATTGGCCTTCTCAAGGAAGGAACTCCGCGGCAGCCAGGCGGAATCTTTCACCGCTTATCATGGTACCGGCTCCCACCATTTCCGTGGTTAGCGCCCCCAAGAAACTTGACGCCTCCGGCTCATCCGAGGACAACCAATCCCTTACCATCCGCGACTTCCTACCCAAGCAAAGCTTGTATATTCTTGCCGCGGACAGCAAGGTTTGGAACTTATCCGAATCATCGGACACCTGACGCAGAAGTGACTGGTTTTGTCGCACCAGCTTAGCATGAACATCAGTCAGGTGCCCGATCTCATGGCCAAGGGTGGCCGACATATTTGACGCCGTGTCCAAGTTAGCCACGGTCCCCTCAAGCTGCTTCCTGGCCCTTTCTCGCCATTCTTCTGTGCTGACTAAGCGCTCTTTTAATTCAACGCACTTAGCCAGCTTCTCCTTTAAGGAAGGCAGCTCCTCAAGATCCGCCCTCAGCCTCTTCAGCTCCTCCTCTTGTTCTTGGCAGTGAGAAGTGAGGGCCGCCAGGGTTTCTCTTTCCGCGGCACTCTGACGGCTAAGGTTCAATTCAAACGATAGCCTTAAGTACGTCAGCAAAGGAGAACAAGGTCAAATAGATCATCCGGCAATCTAATTCAAACAGACTGAAAAACTGACATTGTACCTCAGCCGCCGAGGCCTGGAGTTGACGAACCCTGTCGATAGGAGGCTGGGAGTCCAGATGATCGACGTCCTTCCGGCTGATCAGATGGGACGTCGCCCGGTTGAAACGGGTAATCATACCCTTGTGCCCCAATTCATTGAAGAGGGTATCGGGTTGGAAAGGTGTGACCTCCCTACGACGATACACCTCCTCTATCCGCGGCTCTGGGGTCGCAGACGACTCCCCGACCGTCTGTTTGTTGTTCGGGGAGATGGGGGCTTCGGCTGGGGGAGTCGACGTCTCCCCTCCCGCCGACCTCGCCTGTAGAGGTACGGCGGTATGTATGGTCTCGAGGGAGACCTTCTTTGCCGCGCTCTCCCCGTGGGAAGGAGAGTCTCTTTTTCTCTTCCTCCCCTTCCCACTTTTCTTTTTCTTTGATTCCCTCTTCTTAGAGGGGATTACCCTTTGGGAGTCATCGGGAACGTGTACTTTTCTCCTCTCCTCGAGGAGACGGAGAGCCTCTTCCTCGCCGGGCACCTCGTCAAGACCCTTCTCTACGGTCGTCGAGTCCTACAAAAGAAAAGGTTAGGAGGAAATCAACAGGAATCAACAGGAATCAACAGAAAAGGTCGTCGAGTCCTACAAAAGAAAATTTTCAGAACGAAGATATACCTTCGGAGGAAGAGGTAGAGGCTTATCCTCGGGCCGTTGGATGACCCCTTGAGCAAGTCTCAAAACACTGAATTTCTTCATTAGATCTGGACTCTTTGCTCGAAGATTTTCCTTGGCTATCCCTGTAAAACCATGAGTTAGAAACAGCTAAACATGCCATAGAAAAGAGAAGGAAGAAATCCGACAACTCTTACTCCGATCGATAGCCAAGCTGATGCCGAATGCTGAGAGGAGGTTCTCATTCTCCAACTCAGGACGACCGGGTATCCAATTAAGTTGGACGTTCATGGGTTTCCTTCCCAATTGAACGTCCATCTTCACATATTCAATGATCACCGCATCACTAAAAGAACACTGCGGGATTCCATTATTAAAACCTGAAAGGTTGGGTTTGATGTCGAAAGAGGTCTTAATATTCCATCCTCCCTAATTATACAAATACGCAAATTTCTTCCTATACCCCTTTTGGTTATCAGGGAGGTCTTGGACTATCTTCAGCCCGCGACGATGCGTAAAAGTAATCCAGCCGCAACCGTATGATTGAGAATTACATAGGGGGGCTCTAAAAATATATCTAAAGGCGGTCAGTGTTGGTGGCACAGCCAAAACTTTGCATAAAATCAAAAAGGCCACCATACACCCCCAAGCGTTAGGATATAGCTCGGGTACCGAAACGTTTAAAAGCTCTAACACCTCCCTAAAAAATGGGTGAAGAGGGAATCTAAGTCCTAGTTGGAAAGAAGGAAAGTAAGAAGCTATACAATGAGGGGGGGGGGGAAACCTAACGGTGTCGTAATTCCCTGGTGTAATAATATTAATGTTCTCCGGAAAACCCCATTTCCGGGAGATGGCTTCCCGTTGACTATCCAAATCTCTCTTGGTCTGTAAATCAATGAAGTAGTTTAGGGGCCCGCCGTCTGGAATGTAGAATGGAGGAGGAACTGGCGCTGCGCTCTCCCTTCTAGAAGATTCGGCTGATCCTTCAAGGTTTTCCATATCTACATACAATAACCCTTCCAGGTCAGGATTTATTCGCGGCAAGTAATTGGGAAAGAAAGCAATGCTCATTTCCCAAGGAGCAGTTTTCATAATCTCCGGAGGGTATATAGGGGATACAGACGACTCATCCCCGGCTTTTATTGGTTCATAATGGGGGGTAATTCTCACCGAACTACTTTCGTCCGAATCATTCATTAACAACCCCTTTTTATTAAGTCGCCTACGTACTATCAAAGGAGTTTCCGGCAAGTTAGTAGGGTTAATGTCTGAGTTAGCTATGGTCTCTTGAGTAGCCGCGACATCCATGTTAACAAGAATCATAAAGTAGTAGGCGAAACTTGTAAAGAATAGAGACTAAATTCATAAAACGAATTCAATGTCCTAGGCTAACATTCAAGAGTAATTTGAAGAAATTCAAGAATAAATCGAAGAAATTTAAGAACAGTTTGAAGATTAACTTGAAGAAATTCGAAGATCTGGGAAAAAGTTTGAATACCTTTGAAGAAAGTTGGAGATTTGTCAGAAACTTGATGAAGATCTGTTAGATATCTTGAAGATCTTCAAGAATTGGTCAGAAGTTTGAAGGAAGGATGAAGATTGTCAGAGCGTCTCTCTCTACTTTCTCTTTCCAGCAATGTAAAAATTTGAAGGAAGTAATGAGAATTAAGTAAGAGGGAACTGTTCCAACCACCTCATTTATAACAGCAATAAATGCCTTTGGGACTTAAGTACAATATATGGAAAGGAGAATCCCAAACGAGAGTCGTGAAAAAGATAAGTCGGACTCCCCATGAGGGGGAATCGTTGGGAATTTTTCTAAGTGTCCAACACGTTCCGTAAGATCTACAAGTCGGACCCTCAATAGAAAGGAAATATTGAAAAATCTTTGAAGTGTCAGTTCTTAACTATAGCCGGGAGATTGATAAGTCGGATCCCCAATGTGGGGGGAACATCAAATTTCTCCAAGTATCCAAGTAACCAACTTTCGGGCAACCGTCGGGTCGATAAGTCGGACCCCCAAGGAGAGGGAGAGTGTGGAAATTTGTTCTAAGTCTTCCAACATTTGAGTACGTCCGGGAAGTCGACAAGTCGGACCTTAAACTGCACCTCCAAGAACGAAAAATGTTTCAAGTATGCAAAGTTACGCATTCAGCTGCCCGACTTATGGATACGGCGAACGCCACGTCGCATTACTTTTGCTCTAAACCGTCGTATGTATGAGGTGAAATATTTCAGAGTCCGTATGATTGATAAGTTGGACTCCTTGGAACACTCAGTCATGGTGTAAAAATTCTAAGTATGGTATAATCTGCATATATCAGTATGATCGAAGACACGGACCTAAATGCCCCTTTCGCGTCATAGGAAAGCTAAGGATATGTTTTGTGGTTAATATTAATATTTTTCCGAGAGGTCGATGAGTCGGACCTAGAATTATACTCCAAGGATGATAAAATTCTAAGTATGGGAGATCTCATGTATGTCCGTATGATCGAGGGCACGGAATACGGTACTCATTCCGGATCATGGAAGGGCAGGGGACTTGCTTTGACGATATCAAGAGTGTCCGTATGGTCCATAAGTCGGACCCTCAGGTGGTCCTTATCACTTTCGAAATATCCCAGGTGCAAGAAATTTTCATAACGAACGTGTGGTAGAAGACGCGGACTTTGAAGTTCTTCAAGAAATAGTCACGCCTTTGTTGGTTCCTCCTAACTTCAGTTTACCAATAAAATTGTTTGATTTGACCGTGTGGTAGACAAGTCGGACCCCCCTTGGGTGCTAGCTTGCTAAAAAATAATCAAAGTATTGGTTGTTTCCGTGGCATCAATGGAATGAAGCCAGGATCCAGACTTTAATTATCTCACGACATGGTATATGTCACGGCTCTATAAACTGTATACTGGGAACAAGAGTCCTTTACGTGTGCAGCTCATCCGTCAGGTTGATAAGTCGGACCCCCCAGGGGGCCTAGATTTGAGAAAAATATTCCAAGTATGGAACAGGTTATGTGTGATGTCGTGGAACATGTTGTATGCGATGTCGCGGAATAAGTTGTATGGTATGTTGCAGATCCGCATCCTTCCCTATACGATTGTGATGCTGCCTTATAAATACGCCTGGGGCTATTCCGCGGCATACTACAAGCCGCGGCTTTGTTTGTTTGCTTAATTCGGATTCAATATGCTTCTGTACGACCACTTTGAAAAGTCATATCTTTCTCAGCGCAACTCGGATTTCGACATGTGAACAGTCGACTCGAAGCTTACGAGCTCAATTTTCATGATCCCTTAGAAGATTCACCTAATTGGGTATGTGTTCATCCTTGTGGGGCTATTGAATGTTCATTATGATCGTATCCCTTCACCAAATCAACTACGACGGGCACGTGATTTTCCGCATAAAGGAAGATGTTTTCTTTCGTTGGGGCTATCTCTTCACATCATCCTTCATGCGTGGGGCTAACTGTCATGGTACTGCTTACTCAATTAATTAATTTATTTAATAATTAACATCATGTTACTAAAATACCCTTTGACCTTTTGTGTTGACCTTGACTTTCGGTCAATGGGCTTTTTTCTGAATTTCCCATTCTCCTTGAATGGCCCATGGGCTACTCACTTCCCAAGACCCTAATTTCCCTCCAGAATAATAACCACCTATTTGACTCAACTTCCCACTCACCCACATTCTTTGATCATCCTTCTTTCACAGTAGATAACCGCCCACTATCTTCCACTCTTCCCCAGGAATAACTTCCTTTCCATCATTATAAATAGGGGCAGCCCTCCAGAAGGAAAGATCATCTGAAACATAGCCTTTACAATATCATTGCTCTCACCCTGCTTCATTAACCTACCCAAACACTAGCAATCTTAATCCCGACACCTCTTCTTGCATTCATTCTATAATCGTTCATTCATTTATTTCCGATATCCACGTTCTAACTTGAGCGTCAGAGGGGTTTTCCGGGAGATCACCCCCCGGACAAGGCTAACAAGTTGTTTTGCAGGAATTCAAGCCACTTCCTCCCACAAGTTGCTTCTCTTGATCACACTTCCACTAATCTCCAGGTATTTTGAGTGTCTTTCGCACTTCCTCGTTTCATCACCGAAACACATACTAATAATTTCGTGTATTAGAGTGGTTCATACTCGAATAATTATGAGCGCAAATTGAGGTATAGAACATTTGTAAACTTAAAACAAGATTATGAATTGCAATGTAAATCCATACTTTACTTTATTTCCGTCGAAACAGAACCCTGCAGTTTGATGAATGTTCTAAAAGAAAGTTCTTTAGTCCATTTAGAAATGCGGGAGAAAACTTATTATACTACCTATAATTGTAATTTTAAAGGGTTGTCATCTCTATCACCAATGTTCTCAAGCTTCATTCCAAGAACTATTTGGATTGGAAGCTTCAAATCAATGTTATCCTTAATGGATATGATTTAATGGGTTATGTTAGTGGCACTTTATCCCCACCTCCAGCCACTGTAACACCCCTAAATTTTCGATCCCTTATACGAAACTAAGACCGCAAAAGATGGGAGGAAATTCGGGTGTTACATTGAAATAAAATAAATAAGATAATATTAAAAATTAAAAGAAATTATGAGTAAAAATTTCAGCAGCATATCTACTAAAAATCGAACATGTAGTAGAGCAATTAGCACAATAAAAATATTAAAATAATCTAAGGCATCATTGCCTTTAAAATTTCACACCACGGCGGAATGATTCATCGCCGGCTTCTCAAATCAATATGCCAAGCATTGATCATGGTTCCAGTATCGACGCTTGCGTTTTAAAACAATGACTTAACTCCTTAAAACCATACAAAGTTTATAAACTACGCAACGGAAATATAAATATACATGGGAGGACACAAGGCCTCATAACAAAACATATACAACCAAAGTTTACAAAAGATAAACAAGAGCTACAAAATCGAAAGATAACGGTATGACACAGGTTATGCTTCACCTTTATCACTCTCCCCCAATGCAATGCAATGCAAAAGAAGGTCCAATACCTGCTACACCTGTCTATGATCCTCCTGCTACTCGACATTAAACCAAAGGCCAATGTGTCATAGCAGGACAATCATAAAAGATCATCAATAATCAAACATAAACACAAACACGTACACGTCAGTAACTACCATCAAATATAATAAGGCCAACTACTAGATAACATTATGTTAACATAAGATGATTTCATAAGACACAAGCACAGATAGTAACCAAAAATCGTCGACTTATACTTCTTAATCTCATCGCGTCCTTTCCAACCCGTACCATGTGTTCTTGGGTAGAATGCAGGTCTTCACACTCCTCCTCTCAAAACATAAACTCTTGCAAAACATGTGTAGTATCAACTCAACGAAGGCATTAACAGACAACCTAACACATGACCTTATAGAGCTTGTCTATTTTAAAGTGTGATTATAGTCTATCTTTGGGACTAGTAACTCCCTTGAGGTAACTTAACTTAGGCGCACTTCTCATCAGCATAAACTACTCTATCATTGAATAAATTTTCTATCAATGAGTAAACGTTCTATCAATGTGTAAACTTTCTATGAATGAATAAACTTTCTATCAATAAGTAACATTTTATTTGTGGATCTTTTCTCCACTTCATGGCATAGTGACATGAACATGGGCGTTATCGGCCACTCGGCGCCTATGGCAAAGTATGAGCTTATACCCCCTTCAGCTGACCCTCTCGGGTCCTACCTTCGGGAAAATCTAACACACTGGGGTACTAATCCAGTGAAGAGGCCACCATATTGGGGTTTACAAGGCCCGCATGGTAACATCTCGGTCAAGGGGCGGTATCGGCCACCTGGCGCTCAATGACAAAAGTATGCTCATACCCCCATACAGTGATCCCGTCGGATCTCACCTAGGGGACTATTAAATCAACCAGACATAATCCATTTGAGTCATGCCAACTAATCATAATTAAAAATACTTTATCAAATGGGAATAACTCCCGCTTTCGACTATTAATGAGTGCCTTGGGATAGCAGAACGCAGAAACCCACTGAGCAAATCGCACAAAATATGAAATTTACATATAAAGGAGTCATTCTAACTCAAAGTAAGGCATAATCCAATTTTTAAATAAATAAGGGGATGGTCGCCGCCTTCTACTAACACTCTTATTCTCCAAACTATTCTAACCGCAAGGATTTCATAGTCGATAGCTCTTCATATAAGGTGTATTCACTAGTACCTCATAGTTTCGATACAATGCATATTATCAAATAAACAATAATGTCTTAAAGCAAATTGCATATAAGGGTTAGCTACTGCGTGTACGTACCTGTAAGCATCACTACACGACCAAAAAGTCACAAAAATCACCCAACTAAAGTTCTACCTTCCTCTTATGAAATGGGCACATATATAAGTTAGGAGTAGAACTAATAAGTTCACTTATCTACTTTGTTATACCAACTAAATGCCAAGCCACTATCATCCATTCAAGATAAGTCTGTAATTACTCTAGCATGCACACATCTCATTCAACATAATCATAATCATCAACTTAACAATGACGCAAGTCTTTGCATCAATTTAACAATAGAAGTACTATGTGAATCGTTCCTTTACATTAACTAAATGTGAGTTATATGATTCACGTTACTTTAAAAACATAACAATTCACACTTAAATCTTACAATGTTAATATGACACTAGTATGACGATAATGCAAATCATAAAGTTGTCAAATCGCGATATCATTCACTACATTCCCTAAGGTTAGAAAAACTACCATCAAAACATCACAACAAGTAACTTTAGCAACCTTCAAAGATAAGCTAACACAATACGCATGATCTTATTTATAACTTTAACAACAACCTAACAAGAGTAGTTGTAATTAACAACAATCAAACAACAAACATTAACAACTATTACTCTTAATTAACAACCAAAATCACTCCATAGTCAACTACAATCATAACTATACCAACTATCACTATCATAACAATAATCAACCAAACTACGCCTTAAAACATCTTGTAAGGTTATCCAATCAATCATCACACCACCAAAATGTAGCATAAGAACACACACCATTACTAATTTCAACTCTAAATCAAACCCTAATCCATTCATGATTAAAGACAAAACCTTTAACTACATTCATAATAAGATTCATTAGAAAAAATAATATACACGCAACACAAAACTCATAAACTTTTATAGAATTCCAATTAGAAACTAGAAAAATTAATTAAGGTGGAAGAAAATAGCTTACAATAGTGAAACTACTAAAAGGGTGAAAGACAAGTGGTTGATTTGTTAGCGGTGACCCAAGGACCGTGTGGGATGGTGGAGGAAGCACCAAGTGCGGCTGCTCCTGCTGGCGGCACAAAGCAGCCCAGATGTTGATGGGAGAACACGCAACTTGCTGCTATTGTAAGGAGGTAACGCAGGCTGCTGCTACTTGTGGCTTCTCGTGCGGTGGTTGGTGCTGCTCATAGGTGGCAAGTGCTACTCGTGGAGACGTCAAAACAGTTGGCTACTGTTATGGAGAAAATAGTGACGGAGAATGGAAGAAAGGGAAAACGTGATATTTGTGAAATGAGGACAATGAGTGGTCTCAACTTTAAAACCCTAATTTCTCTTATACTAGGGTGAATTTTCTAGCAAGGACAAACTAAAATAAAATAAAATCCTACTTTACTGTGCTCAAAAATTTTTATTACAAGTATGACTTTAATTTGAACCTCTTTATTTTAGTAATAGCAAATCTATTTTTAATATAAATTTGTTAGCCTTTTTAAATTTATATATATAAGTTATCAATTTAACTGATTTCAAATAATTTAATATAATCATAAAATCTCCAAAAATTATTATGATAGTAAGTAATAATATCATAAAATGACATGGTGTTACAACCACAATCAAAGTGGACAATGTACCCACATCAAATCATGCTCATCTTTCTTGGTTTCGCCAAGACCAATTACTTTTTGGAGTCCTTCTTGGTTCTTTGTCTACCAATCTCATCGCATTAGTCTCCCAAGGTAACTTCCAAAGAATTGTGGGATACTTTGGTTGACACCTTCAATAAGGTTAGTAGAATTCGCATTAAACAAAAGAAAGATCAACTCAAGGCTATATCCAAAGGTACCAACTCCATTACTAACTATATGCAATCTGGGAATATTATTGACGATGAATTGGCCTCTTTGGGTAAACCTATGGATCACGAAGATCTTATTGATCGCATTCTTGAGGGTCTGGATGCTTTATATGAAACCTTTGTCGAACAAATCAACATTCGGGATTCTCCAATCAGTTTTGAAGAACTTCATGAAAAAATTGATCAATAAAGAACTAGCTATCAAGAAGCAAGACTCTGACAATCTTGCTACATTACCAGCTACTTTTTTTGCTACCACAAGTTGTTATTCATCTTAGCCCAAAAATCCTAGGTATATTGTCTCTCATGCTTAATCTTTACACTCATCCAACCATGCTTCTTCCTCTCATCCTCGTACCCCAAAACCGTTTTCTGGAAAATGTCAGTGGTGTGGTGAAAGGGATCATATTCTCTCTTAATGCAGTGTCTTCAAACAATCTTTTCCCAATATGAAACCTCCAATAATTGTACCACCTGCTGCCAAAGGTTTTGGCATCAAACTATAGGCTCATATTGCCAACTTCACTGAAAATAACAACAATGCTTGGTTACTTGACAATGGTGCTTCCCACCATTTAACAAATGATCTTGGCAATCTTTCTCTTCACAATCTGTATAACGTCACCAAGGAGTTACTTGTTGGTGATTTTAAAGGTATCGCAATTGAAAATATTGGTTCGACAAATTTAAATATTTCTTCTTAGTGGTTATAAATAATGTTTTGCATGCTCCTTTAATATCTCGTAACATTATTTTATACCTAAATTTTGTAATGATAATAATGTTAGTTTTGAATTCTCCTCTTCTTGTTTTTCTATGAAGAATATATCCACGGGGAGGGTTTTGGTCCAAGGTCCTCATAAGTAAGGTGTCTATGAAGTTCTTTCAAACACTCCTCTCGCCTACATATCTCAAGCTGCACCTAGTTTACTTACTTTGTATCACAAACTAGGCCATCCATCATTGCAAGTTCTTAAACATATTTGTTCTCGTATTCCCTTTTCTATTTCAAAAAATTCAGTTTGTAATTGCCATTCATGCAATATCAATAAAATGCATCGTTTATCATTTGCTAAATCAACTATTTCTTCCATTGCTCCTCTACAATATATTTACACTAAATTGTGGACTTCTCCTATTCCCTCGTTTGATTATATAAATACTATATATTTTTTGTAGATCATTTTACAAAATATATTTGGTTTTATCCTCTCAAATGCAAATCCGATACTATGGAATGTTTTATTCGTTGTAAGGCTCTAGTGGAAAAGCATTTTAACTCACCTATTCTTCACCTATATTCTGACAATGGGGGAGAGTATTTAAAGTTAAGGGATTTTCTATCCATGACAGGAATTTCTTGGCTTACCACTTCCCTTTGCACACCTCAGCATAATGGTTGCTCAGAGAGATGTCAAAGACATATTGTGGAAACTGGACTATCTTTACTTACTCATTCTTCTATGCCTATCACTTATTGGACTCTTTCGTTTGCCACAGCCGTTTACTTAATTAATCGCATGCACACTCCTATCATCCAAAATAATACCTCCTATTCTAAATTATTTGGCAAAGACCCAAATTACTCTAAACTAAAATCTTTTGGGTGTTTATGTTATCCTTGCATTGGTTGAAACCATATGTTAAACATAAGTTGGATCCTAAATCCATTGCATGTGCTTTTGTGGGTTATTCCTCATCTCAAAGTGCTTACTACTTGTAACACCCCGTTAAATTATTGATTAAAAATAATTTTTAATTATTAATAAATTATTAGTCGATTAAAATAATTATTTGAGTATACCTTTGTTGCGCACGTGTTTTATCGCGTAACAAGTTTACCGCGTAACAATTATATCGCGTAATGATAACAAATAAATCGAACAATAAAGTAATTAAATAAAAATTAAAAAAAGTTTTTAAAAAAAATCTTAAAGTGGCCGATTGGGATGAATTGGAGGGGATTTGTAACTCCTCCCTAAATGCCCAAATTAAGGGGCATTAAGGCTAGGTAATTAAGGGAAGATTTAAGTGTACTTAATTAGATTTTAAAGGGTAAAAAGACTTTTGAAATTCACTAAAAAAATTCAGAAATTTTCTTCACCATTTTAGATCCATATTTTTTCGGCCATTTAAAGAAAAGGAAAGAAAAGTGAGAAAAAAATCTTGAGTGTTGTTCTGGGTGTTCGATTAGGTAACTTAATCCTTGAAAATTGTAAGTCCTTGATTATTATACAAAAATTTAATTTGTTAAAAGAATGTTGTTCATGATTTATAATTCTTTAACAAAATTTAATTTGTTAGAAGAATTATATTCATATGTTAATTTTATATAGTTTCTTATGATTTATAATTCTTTAATAAAATTTAATTTGTTAGAAGAATTATATTCATGTGTTAATTTTATATAAGTTTTTTTTAATGATTTATAATTCTTAAACAAAATCGAATTTGTTAGAAGAATTATATTCATGTGTTACCTTTATATGGTTTATTATGATTCATATTCATGTTTAGTTTTATATGAGTTAATAACCTTTTAACAAAATTTAATTATTAGAAGGGTTGTGTTCATACATTTAGATTGATAAAATTATTTTTTATAAAATTCTAATTCTTTAACAAAGCCTTAATTTGTAAGATCAGTTATGGATGAGTATTTATTTATCATTATTTATATTCTTTTAGCAAAATTTGAAGTAACTAAAGAATTCGTGTTCATGATTTTATTTTTATGCATAAAGGAAAAAAATATATATATTTATATAATTAATGAGTGATAGAAATGTCTTAATATAATTATTTATATTTCTTTTTAATGTTGTCTTTAATTGTGTGTTGAGATTTGTGTATGTGTGGATACTCATATTTTGATTATTTCATTATTAAGAATGATTTGTGGTAGTATGTGTTGAATTGTAAATATTGGGTAGAGAAATCATTGAATTTAAAATAAAAGAATTAAAGGAATATAAATATTTAAGTGAAATAAAAAAAATTTTAAAAAATTTTGGACAGTTGTTGATGCAAGATGATGCAATAGCAATCGGCTTATTCAAAATCAAATCACATGTCAATCTTTTTAACATATGGATATGGTTTATTTTAAGTTTCAAGTATGGTTTTAGACAATATTGTCTTCTGATCCAAGATCAAATACGTTATCTCATGAGCCGATTGCTTTAGTTCTTGAAGTACTTGGTTTTAATCCTTTTAAATCTGAATTTGTTACATGTCTAACTTGGGTTGAAGATTAAGTGAAGCTACATATATATTGGTTGGACGTCACTTTGATAGGTCCAAGTTTAGTTATGTTTTTTAAAGTCTTTTTACCACTTAAATCTGATTAATTAGCTACTGCATGCTTAGGGAACAACTTAAATCAGCCTAATGCATGCTTTGGAGGCTATTTAATGTTGTTTTGTGAGTTCCAATGCTTGTTCCCCATGCTTGGACGTCCCACCTTAATTTCTCTTGCTTTTTAGCTTCCTTTTGCTGTTGTAACTCTATTTAAAGAGAGCTATTCATGAATGAAAGTTCAGACTTGTTTTATGAATCAACCTTTGTGTTTTCTTCTTGCCTATCTTTGTGTTTGTCCAAGGTTAACAAGAGTTCTTTAATACTTTGAGTGTGTTCTTGAGTATTAAACTAGGGGAGATTGAGTTTGTCTTGTCTCTAGCCTAAATACTATTGCATTGAGTTTGTTCTTGTGCTTTGGTTGTCCTATTTTCATTCAAATATACATTCTGCCCAAATTACTTCTTCTTTCTTTTCTTTTGTCCTTCTCCTTCCTTAATCATTTAGGAAGTCTTGAGTTAGCATTTACATCATTTGGTATCAGAGCTTTTGGTGGATCGAAAGGGTGTTTAAAAAAAATGGGCACTTGTGGAGATTTGGCGGAAATGTTGCGAGTTATTACTAAAAAATTGAACAACTTGGGTAAAAGATGTTTTATATGTAAAGATAAAAGTCATCTTACTTGTAAATGTCCTTTTAAATCTATTTTACCTTCCAAATGTTCCATTATGGAAGAAGAAGAGAAAATGTATAAGTCCCTTGTCCTAGAGAAAGAAGATCATGTAGATGAAGAAATACTCCGAGAGGAACTTGTAATTAAACTTGGGGAGAAGAGCCATGAAAATGTTTTTTATCAAACAAAAGTTGAAGAGTCCATAGAGTTGAACATATCTGGCTTCAAAGTTTCCAATGATAAAAATGAGGAGCCAATTGATGAAAAGCAAGTTGAACCCATAGAAAATATTGGAATTAAACAACCAAATACCAATTTTAACAATCATTTTGATTTACGTAGTTTTTATTTGGTGCAAGAAAAACTAAAAAATCTCATCGATGAAAAGTGTGTTAAATTTGGGTATATTTTTGAAGAAAAGGAGTTGATTAGAGGAAATATACATATTGAAGCTTGTCAGATTGAACTTGTGTTTTTAGGAATAACCGAATTCGAGGTCGAATTCTTTTCGAAGAAAAGGAGAATGATGCAAGATGATGCAATAGCAATCGGCTTATTCAAAATCAAATCACATGTCAATCTTTTTAACATATGGATATGGTTTATTTTAAGTTTCAAGTATGGTTTTAGACAATATTGTCTTCTGATCCAAGATCAAATACGTTATCTCATGAGCCGATTGCTTTAGTTCTTGAAGTACTTGGTTTTAATCCTTTTAAATCTGAATTTGTTACATGTCTAACTTGGGTTGAAGATTAAGTGAAGCTACATATATATTGGTTGGACGTCACTTTGATAGGTCCAAGTTTAGTTATGTTTTTTAAAGTCTTTTTACCACTTAAATCTGATTAATTAGCTACTGCATGCTTA
Organism: Amaranthus tricolor; assembly: GCF_026212465.1. Lineage (NCBI taxonomy): Eukaryota > Viridiplantae > Streptophyta > Magnoliopsida > Caryophyllales > Amaranthaceae > Amaranthus > Amaranthus tricolor. The sequence goes on along the minus strand of NC_080057.1, from coordinate 2,554,813 downwards.
GGGAACAACTTAAATCAGCCTAATGCATGCTTTGGAGGCTATTTAATGTTGTTTTGTGAGTTCCAATGCTTGTTCCCCATGCTTGGACGTCCCACCTTAATTTCTCTTGCTTTTTAGCTTCCTTTTGCTGTTGTAACTCTATTTAAAGAGAGCTATTCATGAATGAAAGTTCAGACTTGTTTTATGAATCAACCTTTGTGTTTTCTTCTTGCCTATCTTTGTGTTTGTCCAAGGTTAACAAGAGTTCTTTAATACTTTGAGTGTGTTCTTGAGTATTAAACTAGGGGAGATTGAGTTTGTCTTGTCTCTAGCCTAAATACTATTGCATTGAGTTTGTTCTTGTGCTTTGGTTGTCCTATTTTCATTCAAATATACATTCTGCCCAAATTACTTCTTCTTTCTTTTCTTTTGTCCTTCTCCTTCCTTAATCATTTAGGAAGTCTTGAGTTAGCATTTACATCATTTGGTATCAGAGCTTTTGGTGGATCGAAAGGGTGTTTAAAAAAAAAAATGGGCACTTGTGGAGATTTGGCGGAAATGTTGCGAGTTATTACTAAAAAATTGAACAACTTGGGTAAAAGATGTTTTATATGTAAAGATAAAAGTCATCTTACTTGTAAATGTCCTTTCAAATCTATTTTACCTTCCAAATGTTCCATTATGGAAGAAGAAGAGAAAATGTATAAGTCCCTTGTCCTAGAGAAAGAAGATCATGTAGATGAAGAAATACTCCGAGAGGAACTTGTAATTAAACTTGGGGAGAAGAGCCATGAAAATGTTTTTTATCAAACAAAAGTTGAAGAGTCCATAGAGTTGAACATATCTGGCTTCAAAGTTTCCAATGATAAAAATGAGGAGCCAATTGATGAAAAGCAAGTTGAACCCATAGAAAATATTGGAATTAAACAACCAAATACCAATTTTAACAATCATTTTGATTTACGTAGTTTTTATTTGGTGCAAGAAAAACTAAAAAATCTCATCGATGAAAAGTGTGTTAAATTTGGGTATATTTTTGAAGAAAAGGAGTTGATTAGAGGAAATATACATATTGAAGCTTGTCAGATTGAACTTGTGTTTTTAGGAATAACCGAATTCGAGGTCGAATTCTTTTCGAAGAAAAGGAGAATGATGCAAGATGATGCAATAGCAATCGGCTTATTCAAAATCAAATCACATGTCAATCTTTTTAACATATGCATATGGTTTATTTTAAGTTTCAAGTATGGTTTTAGACAATATTGTCTTCTGATCCAAGATCAAATACGTTATCTCATGAGCCGATTGCTTTAGTTCTTGAAGTACTTGGTTTTAATCCTTTTAAATCTGAATTTGTTACATGTCTAACTTGGGTTGAAGATTAAGTGAAGCTACATATATATTGGTTGGACGTCACTTTGATAGGTCCAAGTTTAGTTATGTTTTTTAAAGTCTTTTTACCACTTAAATCTGATTAATTAGCTACTGCATGCTTAGGGAACAACTTAAATCAGCCTAATGCATGCTTTGGAGGCTATTTAATGTTGTTTTGTGAGTTCCAATGCTTGTTCCCCATGCTTGGACGTCCCACCTTAATTTCTCTTGCTTTTTAGCTTCCTTTTGCTGTTGTAACTCTATTTAAAGAGAGCTATTCATGAATGAAAGTTCAGACTTGTTTTATGAATCAACCTTTGTGTTTTCTTCTTGCCTATCTTTGTGTTTGTCCAAGGTTAACAAGAGTTCTTTAATACTTTGAGTGTGTTCTTGAGTATTAAACTAGGGGAGATTGAGTTTGTCTTGTCTCTAGCCTAAATACTATTGCATTGAGTTTGTTCTTGTGCTTTGGTTGTCCTATTTTCATTCAAATATACATTCTGCCCAAATTACTTCTTCTTTCTTTTCTTTTGTCCTTCTCCTTCCTTAATCATTTAGGAAGTCTTGAGTTAGCATTTACATCATTTGGTATCAGAGCTTTTGGTGGATCGAAAGGGTGTTTAAAAAAAAAAATGGGCACTTGTGGAGATTTGGCGGAAATGTTGCGAGTTATTACTAAAAAAATTGAACAACTTGGGTAAAAGATGTTTTATATGTAAAGATAAAAGTCATCTTACTTGTAAATGTCCTTTCAAATCTATTTTACCTTCCAAATGTTCCATTATGGAAGAAGAAGAGAAAATGTATAAGTCCCTTGTCCTAGAGAAAGAAGATCATGTAGATGAAGAAATACTCCGAGAGGAACTTGTAATTAAACTTGGGGAGAAGAGCCATGAAAATGTTTTTTATCAAACAAAAGTTGAAGAGTCCATAGAGTTGAACATATCTGGCTTCAAAGTTTCCAATGATAAAAATGAGGAGCCAATTGATGAAAAGCAAGTTGAACCCATAGAAAATATTGGAATTAAACAACCAAATACCAATTTTAACAATCATTTTGATTTACGTAGTTTTTATTTGGTGCAAGAAAAACTAAAAAATCTCATCGATGAAAAGTGTGTTAAATTTGGGTATATTTTTGAAGAAAAGGAGTTGATTAGAGGAAATATACATATTGAAGCTTGTCAGATTGAACTTGTGTTTTTAGGAATAACCGAATTCGAGGTCGAATTCTTTTCGAAGAAAAGGAGAATGATGCAAGATGATGCAATAGCAATCGGCTTATTCAAAATCAAATCACATGTCAATCTTTTTAACATATGGATATGGTTTATTTTAAGTTTCAAGTATGGTTTTAGACAATATTGTCTTCTGATCCAAGATCAAATACGTTATCTCATGAGCCGATTGCTTTAGTTCTTGAAGTACTTGGTTTTAATCCTTTTAAATCTGAATTTGTTACATGTCTAACTTGGGTTGAAGATTAAGTGAAGCTACATATATATTGGTTGGACGTCACTTTGATAGGTCCAAGTTTAGTTATGTTTTTTAAAGTCTTTTTACCACTTAAATCTGATTAATTAGCTACTGCATGCTTAGGGAACAACTTAAATCAGCCTAATGCATGCTTTGGAGGCTATTTAATGTTGTTTTGTGAGTTCCAATGCTTGTTCCCCATGCTTGGACGTCCCACCTTAATTTCTCTTGCTTTTTAGCTTCCTTTTGCTGTTGTAACTCTATTTAAAGAGAGCTATTCATGAATGAAAGTTCAGACTTGTTTTATGAATCAACCTTTGTGTTTTCTTCTTGCCTATCTTTGTGTTTGTCCAAGGTTAACAAGAGTTCTTTAATACTTTGAGTGTGTTCTTGAGTATTAAACTAGGGGAGATTGAGTTTGTCTTGTCTCTAGCCTAAATACTATTGCATTGAGTTTGTTCTTGTGCTTTGGTTGTCCTATTTTCATTCAAATATACATTCTGCCCAAATTACTTCTTCTTTCTTTTCTTTTGTCCTTCTCCTTCCTTAATCATTTAGGAAGTCTTGAGTTAGCATTTACATCATTTGGTATCAGAGCTTTTGGTGGATCGAAAGGGTGTTTAAAAAAAAAAATGGGCACTTGTGGAGATTTGGCGGAAATGTTGCGAGTTATTACTAAAAAAATTGAACAACTTGGGTAAAAGATGTTTTATATGTAAAGATAAAAGTCATCTTACTTGTAAATGTCCTTTCAAATCTATTTTACCTTCCAAATGTTCCATTATGGAAGAAGAAGAGAAAATGTATCAGTCCCTTGTCCTAGAGAAAGAAGATCATGTAGATGAAGAAATACTCCGAGAGGAACTTGTAATTAAACTTGGGGAGAAGAGCCATGAAAATGTTTTTTATCAAACAAAAGTTGAAGAGTCCATAGAGTTGAACATATCTGGCTTCAAAGTTTCCAATGATAAAAATGAGGAGCCAATTGATGAAAAGCAAGTTGAACCCATAGAAAATATTGGAATTAAACAACCAAATACCAATTTTAACAATCATTTTGATTTACGTAGTTTTTATTTGGTGCAAGAAAAACTAAAAAATCTCATCGATGAAAAGTGTGTTAAATTTGGGTATATTTTTGAAGAAAAGGAGTTGATTAGAGGAAATATACATATTGAAGCTTGTCAGATTGAACTTGTGTTTTTAGGAATAACCGAATTCGAGGTCGAATTCTTTTCGAAGAAAAGGAGAATGATGCAAGATGATGCAATAGCAATCGGCTTATTCAAAATCAAATCACATGTCAATCTTTTTAACATATGGATATGGTTTATTTTAAGTTTCAAGTATGGTTTTAGACAATATTGTCTTCTGATCCAAGATCAAATACGTTATCTCATGAGCCGATTGCTTTAGTTCTTGAAGTACTTGGTTTTAATCCTTTTAAATCTGAATTTGTTACATGTCTAACTTGGGTTGAAGATTAAGTGAAGCTACATATATATTGGTTGGACGTCACTTTGATAGGTCCAAGTTTAGTTATGTTTTTTAAAGTCTTTTTACCACTTAAATCTGATTAATTAGCTACTGCATGCTTAGGGAACAACTTAAATCAGCCTAATGCATGCTTTGGAGGCTATTTAATGTTGTTTTGTGAGTTCCAATGCTTGTTCCCCATGCTTGGACGTCCCACCTTAATTTCTCTTGCTTTTTAGCTTCCTTTTGCTGTTGTAACTCTATTTAAAGAGAGCTATTCATGAATGAAAGTTCAGACTTGTTTTATGAATCAACCTTTGTGTTTTCTTCTTGCCTATCTTTGTGTTTGTCCAAGGTTAACAAGAGTTCTTTAATACTTTGAGTGTGTTCTTGAGTATTAAACTAGGGGAGATTGAGTTTGTCTTGTCTCTAGCCTAAATACTATTGCATTGAGTTTGTTCTTGTGCTTTGGTTGTCCTATTTTCATTCAAATATACATTTTGCCCAAATTACTTCTTCTTTCTTTTCTTTTGTCCTTCTCCTTCCTTAATCATTTAGGAAGTCTTGAGTTAGCATTTACATCATTTGGTATCAGAGCTTTTGGTGGATCGAAAGGGTGTTTAAAAAAAAAAATGGGCACTTGTGGAGATTTGGCGGAAATGTTGCGAGTTATTACTAAAAAATTGAACAACTTGGGTAAAAGATGTTTTATATGTAAAGATAAAAGTCATCTTACTTGTAAATGTCCTTTCAAATCTATTTTACCTTCCAAATGTTCCATTATGGAAGAAGAAGAGAAAATGTATAAGTCCCTTGTCCTAGAGAAAGAAGATCATGTAGATGAAGAAATACTCCGAGAGGAACTTGTAATTAAACTTGGGGAGAAGAGCCATGAAAATGTTTTTTATCAAACAAAAGTTGAAGAGTCCATAGAGTTGAACATATCTGGCTTCAAAGTTTCCAATGATAAAAATGAGGAGCCAATTGATGAAAAGCAAGTTGAACCCATAGAAAATATTGGAATTAAACAACCAAATACCAATTTTAACAATCATTTTGATTTACGTAGTTTTTATTTGGTGCAAGAAAAACTAAAAAATCTCATCGATGAAAAGTGTGTTAAATTTGGGTATATTTTTGAAGAAAAGGAGTTGATTAGAGGAAATATACATATTGAAGCTTGTCAGATTGAACTTGTGTTTTTAGGAATAACCGAATTCGAGGTCGAATTCTTTTCGAAGAAAAGGAGAATGATGCAAGATGATGCAATAGCAATCGGCTTATTCAAAATCAAATCACATGTCAATCTTTTTAACATATGGATATGGTTTATTTTAAGTTTCAAGTATGGTTTTAGACAATATTGTCTTCTGATCCAAGATCAAATACGTTATCTCATGAGCCGATTGCTTTAGTTCTTGAAGTACTTGGTTTTAATCCTTTTAAATCTGAATTTGTTACATGTCTAACTTGGGTTGAAGATTAAGTGAAGCTACATATATATTGGTTGGACGTCACTTTGATAGGTCCAAGTTTAGTTATGTTTTTTAAAGTCTTTTTACCACTTAAATCTGATTAATTAGCTACTGCATGCTTAGGGAACAACTTAAATCAGCCTAATGCATGCTTTGGAGGCTATTTAATGTTGTTTTGTGAGTTCCAATGCTTGTTCCCCATGCTTGGACGTCCCACCTTAATTTCTCTTGCTTTTTAGCTTCCTTTTGCTGTTGTAACTCTATTTAAAGAGAGCTATTCATGAATGAAAGTTCAGACTTGTTTTATGAATCAACCTTTGTGTTTTCTTCTTGCCTATCTTTGTGTTTGTCCAAGGTTAACAAGAGTTCTTTAATACTTTGAGTGTGTTCTTGAGTATTAAACTAGGGGAGATTGAGTTTGTCTTGTCTCTAGCCTAAATACTATTGCATTGAGTTTGTTCTTGTGCTTTGGTTGTCCTATTTTCATTCAAATATACATTCTGCCCAAATTACTTCTTCTTTCTTTTCTTTTGTCCTTCTCCTTCCTTAATCATTTAGGAAGTCTTGAGTTAGCATTTACATCAGTTGTGTGCCTCAACAGGCGCGCCTCAAACCTCGAATTGTTTATCGTTTTGTTCACCGATTGCATTAAAGGTCACTTAAACGCTAAAAATAGTTAAAAACAGTAAATGGGCGTTAAAAATTATGAAATTTGGTACCCAACATAATTGATGTCTTTCGGAAGCAGTGGTGAAGTCGGATTTTTTGTTTGAATTTTCAAAACTGTCCAAAAAGGCCAATAAAGGTTCTGATTGCATTTTAAAATTAAGAAGTTATTGAGATTAATATTTAATCATTTAAAATTATGAAGTTTTAGTGATGCCTTGATGGTATAAAATGAATTGAGTGAGTAAACACGTTCTAATACGTGTTTTGTGTGTGTGTATCTGTGTTTAGGACCTCGGTTCATAAGAGGTTGACATCGCGATTGTGAAAGTGCCTTGAATTGATTTACCGTGCTATCAAGGTACACGCTTATACCATACTTTTGTAATTGGTTATGTGAGGTAATGTTGTATTCATTCTATAATGTGATGTTATTTATCACTTAAGGCTTAGAAAGGAGTTTAAATTGGAAATTTAAGGATGGTTGTGTTGGTTACCCACATGGGGTTAAATTATTGCGATATTTTGACCAAAGCAAATATGCCTGAAGCAAAGTCAGTTCCTACTCCTTTAATAGTTGAGCCATCACTCACAAAGGAGGATATACGGTATACCTTATTCCAATCCTATGGAGTATCGAGGCTTAAATGGCTTGATTGGGAGTCTTCAATGTCTTGGTCTAACACATCCGGATATAGCATTTGCTGTCAATAAATTAGCTCAATATATGCAGTCCCTTACAAATGATCACTTGAATGCCTTAAAACGCTTATTATGGTATCTTGTTGGCACCATAAACTACAGCTTGGTTCTTCGGCACAATACACCTTTGTCTCAACATGCCTTTTCCAATGTAGATTGGGCTTGTGATAAAGATGATTACATCTCCACTTCCGCCTACATTGTGTACCTTGGCTCAAATCTTATCTCATTGTCCTCTCGTAAACAGCAAACCCGTGCTAGGTCTTCCACAGAAGCAAAATATTGAGTTGTTGCCTCTACTGCTACTGGACTGTTATGGCTCCAAAATCTATTCTCTGAGTTACATTTCCAGCCTCTAACAAAACTTGTGGTATATTGTGATAACTTAGGCATCACATATGTATGTGCTAATCCGGTTTTCCACTTCAAAATGAAACATTTGGCCTTGGATTATCACTTTGTCCGTGAGAATGTTCAATGTGGTAATCTTCGTGTGTCCTATATATCCACGCATGACCAGCTTTCTGATGTTCTTACAAAACCTCTACCACGTCACTCTTTTTAGAAATAGATAAGCAAAATTGGTCTTGCAAGCTACAAGTCTATTTTAAGGGGGGCTGATAAAACATCATAACTGAATTCTGTTATTTCAGTTGTGGTGCTGTTTTAGTTTCTGTTTTCCTTCCTCTAATATTTGTATATATATATATATATATAGCTGCTTCCCTTTTGTAAAACTCAAGCTTTCAATTCATTCTCTTATTCTCTTATAGTAATTTGTTACAATGCCAATGCTTACAAAATCACACAAATTTTGGCTTTGGGTATGCAGATTCATCATTATCACTGCCTGCATAGTTTTCTTGTCTAAATGTTTAAATTCTGAGGGTTTTTATCTTTTAGAGCTGAAAAATGGGCTTCATGATGAATACAATAATCTGAGTAATTGGGATGCTCATTTTTTCTTGATGTTTCTTTCAATTCATTAGGTGCGAATATACCCCATGATGTAGGGAATTTTGCATCATTACAGTCTTTATCAGTTTGAAGGTCCAATCCCTGCTTCATTGGGTAGTTTAGTTTACTTGCAATACCTTAATTTGTGCAATAACAACTTGATTGATTCCATTCCTAAAGAGTTTGGGAATCTCTCGTTGTTGGTTGAATTTGTGGCATATACTAATAGTATCAGTGGCTCATTGCCTCGCTCGATTGGGAATCCCAAGCAATTGCAGAAATTTCGAGCAGGGCAAACTTCCATCAGAGAAAGTTTGCCTGTCGAGATTGAAAATTATGAAAACTTGCAATATCTTGATTTAGCACAAACTGAGCTGTTGTGTATATACCTAAAGAGATTGCGATTAGGCCTGTGCAACGGGCCAGATATGGATTGGGCTAGGTTCTATTAGAAACGGGCTGGATCGGTCGGGCTTTACTAAATTAAAACTTGACTTTAAACGGGTTGGGCTCATCAAACCCGCCCCACCTCGCCTCGGTCCATTTATCTTATATCCACACAATTTCGTGGACAAAGTTATATTTACATTTCACACTTCATAATCACTGATATTTTTGATAATTCCTCAAATACTTCTTCACTTTATTTTAAATAATTATTTTACTCAATATAATTCATGTTCTTCTCTCCTACTCCCATTTCCTCCCCTTCATTTCTCACCTCTTACAACCATGCCAACAAATATAAATTTTCCTGTAATAATCATTATCAATCCATCATCAAATCAACCCAAAAACACAATCAATAACCATAATCCTTCTTCATCATCAAATCCCAAATAAAAATCAAAAAGAGTTGGTTTACAAATGAATAACAAATTAATCATGATGATGAACAATAAATAGACCCACAAAGACCGACATCAGAAGGAAGCTGGATTTCTTGCTGAAATAAATCGAAGAGATAATCGTATGATTGAAAAATTAATTGCAGGTTTTTAATTTGGAAAAATTTTTTTAGGGTTTATAATATTGGGAGAATTTTTAGGGTTCAGAAGTCTTAGAATGATGATAGAGTTTGGGAAATGGATGAAGAGTTAGAATAGTTTAGAGATTCTAATGGAATACAATTTTCAACTGTTGATGGAAATGGATGTTTGCGTTTATTTTTTTAATTTAATTAATACATTCCATTTGTTTTTAATTAACACAGTTAGGCATGACCACGGTCCGGGTTGGGCCGGTTCAGTTCCGGTTCCATCCGGTTTTGGTTCCATTTGGAACCTGTCGCGACCGGTTCCGGTTTCAGTTCCAGGCGGTTCCAAACGGTTCCTTGGCAGTTCATGAGGCGGTTTCGGCGGTTCCAATTCACGGGACGGGCGGGTCGGACCATCGGTTCCATTTTTATTTTTTCTTTAAATATTTATATAATATAAAAATACTATAATATTACGGACGTACCTTTGATGATTACTTGATTATTAGCCAAATTCATTGCTTGTCAAGTTGTCATCGTTATTAAAATATTTATTAAAAAGAATGAAAAAAATAAATTAATAAGAAACGAATCAATGATAATATCGATAAAGATGATTAATAAAAAAAGAGGGAGAAAATGGACTTGAACCTAGTACCCAAAGGAATACTAAGCTGTCTACGTATCCCGAAGGAATCAAAGCCCACGCAGTTCTTTGTCATACCTTTTATTTTTAGTTGTCGAATGTTGATTTATCGTTGTCCGATTGATCCTATTCGTCTTCGTCATCATCATCTGGTTGGTTAGATGCTTCCGCTGACTCTCCTCCTGACGACGATGCAAATGTATCCATCATCATCCATGGATCATCATCATCATCTTGATCATCATCATTCCTTAGTCCTTGTATTCGAATCTCCGCTTGATCATAATCTTTCTTGCAAACACATATTTAAATACTATGTGGAGCAAGACGAGATCTCTTTTCGTCTAAAATTATTCTACCTGCACTAAAAGCAGACTCCGACGCAATTGTAGAAGCAGGAATTGCAAGGATATCCTTTGCAACTCTCGATAATATGGGAAATTTTTACAGAGTTTTCTTTCCACCACTCTAAAATATCATAGCTACCTTGGTCAATTTCAAAGTGGTGTTTAAGATAACTATCTAATTCTAAATATGAAGTGGAGGATGAAGAAGAAGATGATCCTACAAAACTATCATCTTGGCTCATTATATTAGCTATTACGGAATTATAATAAGAGGGACGTGCCGAAACGCTTGCACGCCTAGACGTATCGCGATTTGGGTTATATACACTAGCATAATAATCATATAGTTCTGCTAAAAGTTTTTTACAACTTCCAACATAATTATGTACATCACTAGGCGGGCGATCTAATGATTGGTAGTAAAATCCAATTACTTTAGTAAGGACTTCTGTTTTAAAACATGGGTTTAAAATGGTTGCAATTCCATAAATATAAGGAAAATCGGTAAAATATGCCTTCCATTTATCCATCATATCTGCAAGAATCGGCTTTAAATATGGGTTAGTATCATCATGCGTATGTTTAAGAAGATGATAAAAAATAGTATTACACTCACTTATTACTAAGTGGACGTTCGGTTCATGAACATATGAAAAAATCTTAGTTGCGTGTTCATACGCTTTTAATATTTTATGTACACCTATAGCTAGTTCCCATGTGTCATCAGTTATATAGCTATCTGTACACTCACTATACAGTTGTGTTATAACTGGACGATAAGCAATCGCTTTTCTTAATAAATCGTTGGTTGAGCCCTAATGTGTAGGAGTATCTAATGACCAATACACTTTTTTTTAGTTTATATTGGTCACATAATTGCTTATATGGTCTCTTTATCTTTCCAATTCTAAGCCACTTCACTATGTCTCTAATTGGATCTAATAAATCGTTTAATTGTTTTATACCTACTTGGCAAGATAAGTTAACTATATGAGCACAATAACGTATGCGTAATAAGCTACCCCCAAAGAAAAAACTAAAAGCAGGTTCGTTATACAAAAGTTCCATACATTTAATGTTAGCGGTTGCATTATCGGTAGAACAACAAAATATCTTATCTAATAAGTTCCATTCTCTACATATCTCTACTAATCTATATTTTATGTTTTCACCCGTATGTCTTTCTAGCATTGTCTCAAAAGCAATTATTCTTTAAACATTTCAATTAATTCATAGCGCATTGATTCATATAATTTAATTGTGCGTCTTTTAAGAGTGCTTCTAGGGATTGCTCTATATTGTGGTTGCAAAGTTTTTCTAGTGAAACGCTCGTGTGCCCTACTTTCACCGTGGTTAAAAGGCAATTCATCACAAATTACATACTTAGAAAATTTATCAATCATGTCATTACGATTATATTTAAAAGGCATACCTGTGCTGGGAATGTCCCACTGTCGGCTTCCACTTGTGGTCCCGCTGTCGCTTGCTTCATGAGTTTCTTTTATGATTCCATGCTTCTTTGCCAAATGTTTGTTAAAAGATCTCGTACCACCACCTAACACGTATTCACAAAACACAATAAATAAATTTTTATAAAATATGAATATATAATGTATGTATAAAAAACTGAAAAAGTATTTACCTTTGGCGAAATTGTATGAAATTAAGGGCTTTACTCATTGACTTTCACAAATTTGACAAGTGCATAAGAAAACATCTAAATTGTCGGTTGGTTCGCTTGTAAAAATACGACCACACATGTGAAACAACTCTACCACTAGGAGGTGGCATTGCCGGAAAAGGTTTTCTTACTAGTTCATCTTCATCTAAATTTAAATATAAAGACATACTCAGATATATACCACAATATATAAATAAATAATAATTTAAAATTTAATCAATTTGAAGAATAAAATTATAAAACTAACCGATAGTTTGGAAATTGACTCGTTTACCACGAGCTTGTCTTTGTTGTTGTTGTTGTAGTTGTTCTTCATGTGATCTTGTTGATGACTGTCGAGAATTATGTATCCCAATAGGGGTCGTTGGTTCTTCTTCTAGTTCTTCTTCTTCATCAATTTGTATTTCTCTTTCCACTTCTTCTGCATAATTGTGTAATTCTTGGTCGTACCCTTCTGGATAATTTGGTTTATAATTATAATTACTAATCGAAGGTGTTGTTGATACCAACGGAGTTGACGTGGCCTTTCTTTTGGAGCTAGAACCTCCCAATGATTTTGCCACTTTAGTAACTTTTTTAGAGGCTTTTTTCAAAAAAGAAGACATGATAATATTGAAATAATAATAGAATTAAAAAATAAATAATTAATTAATTAATAGACTAATTATGTAATTAACTAAATTAAGAAATAATTAAAAAACTAATTATGTAATTAAGAGAATAATTGCGTAATTAAGTAATTAAGTAGAGAGAGTAAGTAAAGAGAGTAGAAGAAGAGATGAATTGTGAATGAAAATGATTGAAAGTGATGGGTATTTATAGAGAAAATGGCAACGGCTAGAAACGGCTAGTTAACGGCTAGTTTTCACAGTTCCGGTTCCATGGAACCGCTAGGCCGGTTCACCCGGACCGGTCCCTGTTCCATGGAACCGTTGGGCCGATTCACCCGGACCGGTCCCGGTTCCAACCCGCGGTTCTTAGGTCCGGTTCATGCAGTTTTTTTCCGGCGGTTTCACGGTTCCGCGGTTCGGGCCGGTTCAGAACCTGTCGCGAACGGTTCCGGTTCCAAGCGGTTCGGCACCGGTTCGGTTCCGGGTAACCCGCCCCGTGGCCATCCCTAAACACAGTCCATTTACAGTTCTTTTAAACCCTTATACAACCCTTTTCTTTTACATTTTTAAAAGTTTAGTTTTCAGCTCAACTCTTTTACAACCCGCGAAAATTTAAATAAAATAAGATGTTTTAACAATTTAATTTCAAAAAAAACTTAATTCCAAAATAAGCGTCCTTACATCCAAACTTAGCCTTGGAGTAAGTCGCTACTACTAATTTTTTATTTTTTTTTAAGTCGCTTTTAGTAACAGCGACTTAATGCGTTTTAAGTTTCCAGTTTTCAGTTACTTCCTCATTCCAACCTACGAGATTAAGGAGTTAACCAGTTAACCTTAAAGTCGTTGTTACTAACAGCGACTTAAAGAGTTGACTGGTCAACTCCCTAAATTGCTGTTAGTAACAGCGACTTATGGCTTTTATTTTATTTTTTTTTTTGTCTTTCGCTGTTAGTAACAGCGATTTATACCAAGGCTAGGTTTAAATGTACAGACGCTTATTTTGGAAATTAATTTTTCATGAAGTTTATTTTTAAAATTAAGTTGTTAAATAATCTTATTTTATTCATATTTTCTACAACCCGCCCCGTATACAACCCGGGTCGGATCAGAGACCCCAATGAGGTCCAACCCATTGCACAGGTCTAATTGGGATGCTTACCAAATTAACTGAATTGATTCTTCGGGGTAATCAGTTGTCTGGTAGTATCCCATTAGAGATTGTGAATTGCACTACTCTTGAGACTCTTGCTTTATATCAGAACAATCTTGTTGGGGGATTACTCCATGTTGTGCGACAGCGGAAGCAAAGATCGAAAAACAATAATGAAACAATAAAGATTCAAACAAATAATAAAGAAAATCACACCGAGAAATTAACGTGGTTCACTATTAACGTGATAGCTACATCCATCGGCACCGAGAATAAACTTTTCACTATAAACCGGGAGATTACAAGATGAATACGAGAAACTACAACAATGGCTCTCTAAGCTTTTTCTCTCTTAGTTTTCTTCACTTTGTGTTTTCCATTGCATCTATGTCTAAAAATAATTACATGGGGCCTTTATATAGTATACCTCATACTAATAAGAAATTAGGGTTAAGAAAATACAAAAACCGTCAAATACTAAGAGTAACCGGCCAAAAACGTGCCAAGAAACCGCCATTACGCGACCCGTGTAAAACTAAGCGAGCCGCAGAGTGAGATCAGAAGCAACTCCGCGCCCCACTGAGTATTACGCGCCCCGCGGACTAGTTCAGCAGGCACTCCGCGCCCCCGCAGTCTTCTACAGGGCCCGCGGACCTTCCTCTGCTTGGCAAATTGTTCGAGTCACTATATTTCAACACTGCAGAAATTGGGAATCTTAAGTATCTTAAAAGATTATACCTTTATAGGAATCCGCTCAATGGAATCCCTAAGCAAATGGAAATCTTTCTTTAGGTACAGAAATTGATTTTTCTGAGAATTTTTTGGGGGGGGAAGATTCCATCTGAGATGGGTCAGATCAAGAATCTGACACTTCTTCATCTTTCCAGAATCAGCTTACTGGTTCTATACCAGTTGACTTGAGTTTATTAAGAAACTTAACAAAGCTGGATCTCTCAATCAATCATCTTACAGGTTGTATTCCAATCGGGTTTCATTACTTAGCTCGGGTGATCTAACTTCAGCTATTTGACAATGACTTAACCGGTAGCATTCCTCGAGGGCCTGGGATATACAGCCCACTTTGGGTTGTTAATTTTTCAGCTAATCAGTTGACAGGGAGGATTCCTCCATTACTTTGTCGTCATTCGAATTTGATATTGATCAATCTCATATCAAATAAACTCTATAGGAATATCCCATCCGGGGTTTTAAACTGCCCGTCTAAAGTGCAACTTCATCTGGTCGGTAATCTGTTAACAGAGAGCTTCCTACAGAAATGTGCAAACTTAAAAATCTTCCTGCCATTGAGCTTGGACATAAAAAGTTTAATGGTCCTATTCCCCCTGAAGCTGGAAAGTGTAATAAGTTACAACGGCTTGATTTTGCAAACAATAACTTTGCCATGGAGTTGCCAAAGGAGATTGGTAAACTGTCTCAGTTAGTGACATTTAACATCTCTTCCAATTTTTTCACGGGAAAAATCCCGATTGATATCATCGAGTGTAAGATGCTTCGGCGTCTTGACCTTAGCTTCAATAGTTTTGAAGGTGCTCTGCCAACTGAACTAGGAACCCTTTTGCAGCTCGAACTTCTCATGCTGATAATAAGTTTTCAGGAAATATTCCTGCTGCACTCGGGAATCTCACTCGATTGACCGAGCTTCAGATGGCTGGAAACACGTTTTCTGGTCATATACCATCTTGTTTAGGGAATCTTATAGGGTTGCAGATTGCTATGGAATCTCAGTTGTAACAATCTCTCTGGCACAATACCATCAGAGCTCGAAAACCTTATTCTTCTAGAATATCATCACCTCCATAACAACCATTTGACAGGTGCGATCCCCAACACATTTGGAAACCTTTTTAGCTTGTTAGGTGTAAATTTCTCGTACAACGAATAACTGGATCAATACCTTCTATACCATTGTTCCAGACCATGGATGCCAGCAGTTTCATCGGAAATTAAGGTCTTTGTGGCAGCCTCTTGCCAAAACTTGCAATGACCCATCCGGGTTTAATTCTGTTCTACCTCAAACAAATGCTGAATCTTCCCAGAGGAAGATAGTTACTGTGATTGCAGCTACTGTAGGGGGTATTTCACTCGTTCTGATCGTTGTTATACTGATCCATATGCAGAGGCCCGTCGAAACAGTTGCTTCTGTCGAAGAGAATGGCGATGATTCATCAGTTTCGGATATTTACTTACCTCCTAAGGAAGGTTTCAATTTCCATGATCTCATTGAAGCAACAAACAATTTTGATGGCATGTATATTATCGGAAGGAGTGTTTGTAAGGCAGCGATGCGCACAGATTTGACGATTGCTGTTAAGAGACTTTGACCCTTGGAAAGATTTGACACCGGAATATTGTGAAGCTATATGGGTTTTGCTATCACCAAGGCTCAAATCTGCTGCTGTATGAGTATTTGTCAAGGGGCAGCTTAGGCGAATTGCTTCATGGACCGTCATGTGACTTAGATTGGCCAACTCGGTTCTCAGTTGCACTCAGTGCAGCTCAAGGGCTAGCGTATCTACACCATGACTGCAAATCGAGGATTATTCATCGCGATATCAAATCAAACAATATCGTATTAGACGGAAATTTTGAAGCACATGTTGATTTTGGGTTGGCAAAAGTTGTTGACATGCCCAAGTCAAGATCAGTGTCTGCAGTTTCTGGATCATATGGATATATTGCTCCTGGTATGATTTCTCTTTGACACAGTCATACTTTGTTTATATTTCTGTATATATAAATTTGCTTAGTGATATTATGCATATAGGTGGAACAATGGCCCTTGTTCATAAGAATTTTAAAAATTTGTGATGAACATCAATTAAGTTGGATATGTAGCCTTTTAAGTGATGGAGTATATGGCTTATATTGGGGCTTAGCCATTAGCTTAAGTTTTTGGTTGAGTTTCTTTCTTAATGTGGTATCAAAAGTTCAGGTCATCAGTGTTGAAATCTCATCCAATCCTCCTTTTAAGTGGAATTATTAACACTAAGTATAAGAGAGACTTGTGTTGTATCTACACTTATAAATCTAGCCTAACAGACTCTAGAAGGGGAGTATATAACATATATTGGGCATTAAAATCGACGCTTTTATGGAAATTATGATAGTTCCCAAGCTGATATGAGGTTCATGTGAATGGTGGATGATGATAAACTTGAATTTGATGCAGAAATTTGAGTTTGCGTACAGCTTGATATTGTCAACTGATGTATGATTCACTGTATTTCAACATAGTAGGTTTAAACAAACAAATTGTTCACTTTGAACCTAATTCATCTTTTGCTTTAAAATAAAATTTTATGGGATCAAATCATAGTGCAATTATTTCAAAATATGTATATACTTGATGTCACTTATGTTTTTTTACCTTTTATATTTTCTAACAATATTTTAGGTTTTTAAATTAATACACTCTCTAAAGTTCGAATTATTAAATAAAAATATAAAATTGAAATTTTTATAATTGGAGAACCTAAAAAATATAAATCTTGACCCATAGGGATATTTATAAATTTTTATAAGTAATTATCAATGATCTCAAGCTTAGTATTAAAATTTATATAATTTATAAATTTATATATATATTTCATTAAATTAATTATAGTAAGTCAATCACTACATAACTATATGTTGATTCACCATGACAGCTTTTTTATACATTTATTTAAATTTATAATCTTTCAATCACAATCCTTGCAATTTTTAACTTATTATTCCCAAACTTGAAATTTTCTCAAAAATCACTTGAAGATTAAAAATGTCACTATCAAATTTCCCGTAGATCTCTTGTCACTACTTTAAAATTATTTTTTAAGTCCAACCATGAAGTTTGTAGAGACGTAGTAAAAATTATATTAATGATTATATTCAAACTATTTAATTTTAGGAAAAATTACCTAAAATAATCTAATTTATTCATGATTTTCTTATAATAATCCCAATTTTGAGGGGTATTTTCCTAGAGTAAACTCGATAACCAGATGACTTGTAAGATAAATTTAAAATCAAATATCAAAAAAAAAAATGTTTAAAAAATGTTAAAAAAAATTATGATTTTTATTCAAAATTTTTTATGTAAATTTTCAAAATGTTTCTCTAATTTTAAATGAATATTTAGTTTACTTTTTTGATGAATTACCTATTATAGCAAGTCATCAGGTTACCCAAGTTTATTCTTCCCATAAAGTTGGGATTATTCATGGTTAATCAATAGGTGGGATTATTCTAGGCATTAAAATTTATTTATTAATATAAAAAGATTAAAATTCTATTTTATCTATATCTTGAATCTTGTAACAATTTAAATAACAGAAATTACAGTACCCAATGAACTTCTAATTGATCCTTCTCCATTTCTTCTTGATTCTTTCTAATAACTTCCTTCGAAAAATTGAAAATGGCGGATGATAATTATTGGGATATTTTTGGATAAATAATATTTTGGTAATTATCTTGTATATATTTGATTGTGATAATTTAGGAAATTGGTATCCTAATTTATCTTATTGCCTAGTTTATCATATTCTAGGATTTTCCATGTACAATACATATACTGTGAAATTGACAATCAATGGCTGGAGTGAGTTTTGTATGCTCAATTGAATTCTTCATGGTATCGGAGCCTTCAACCTAAAAAAAAAAAAAATTAATTAAAAAATTCGTGTAGTGCTGTGCAATTATGGTGGGCGAATCTTCTTCATCCAAAATTCAATCTTCTTCTCCGTTCTACCTCGGACCACAGGATCGGCCGGGGGATTTTATCACAAATATTCGCCTAAAGCTTGATAATTTCAATGAATGGTCTCATGCCATTCGTATTGCTTTGCGTTCTCGTAGAAAATTTGGTTTTTTGGACGGGACTATTACAACTTTCGAACCACCATGTACGAAGGACGATTGGATGACGGTCCACTGTATGCTGGTTTCGTGGCTCATGAACACCATTGATTCTGAGGTAAAATCAATGCTATCTAATTATGAAGATGCTAAAAAGTTGTGGGATGATTTAAATGAGCGTTTTTGTATTGTTAATGGACCTCGCATTCAACAAATTAAATCTGAAATAAATCGTTGTGAACAATCTAAAACTATGCCTGTTGCGGTTTATTTTGGAAAATTGTCTGTTTTGTGGGATGAATTAGATAAACATGAACCATTGATTAGTTGTGCTTGTAATAATTGTACTTGTGATGTTGGGAAACAACATGCTGCTAGGCGAGATGCAGATCGTTTCCAACAATTTTTGCTTGGTTTATATTCGGAGTATTATGCTTCTCTTCGATCTAATTTGTTATCCCAAGATCCCCTACCCACCCTCAATCGGGCGTTTCAAGCTGCTGTCCAAGAGGAGAGGGTCCGTGGGATTGCTCAAGGGAAAGAAGAAGAAGCATCGCCACACCCTTCTATTGCTGTTGGTTTTGCTGTTCGTGCTGCATCTTCTGGTAAAGGTCGTGGCAGTGCTGCATCGTCTGTTCCAGTGTGTGATAAGTGTCACAAGCGTGGTCATATTACCTCTCACTGTTGGAGTGATAAAATTTGTGAACATTGCAAGAAGAGGGGTCATATTAAGAGTGCGTGTTATGAGTTAAACGGCTTCCCGGAGGGGTATACTCCACGAGAAAGAGCTGGGGTTTCGCCTTCTACTCGAACCGGCAAGGGTTCTACTACTCCTCGTGCAAATGCTACTACATCAACTGCTTCTGTCCCGGGTCCAACTGTTTCACATAATTCAAGTTCTCAATTGTTTACTGCCGAACAGTGGAAGGCGATCATAGGATTATTTGGTAATTCTACGTTTCCCGATAATCGTTTGAATGGTAAGTTTGATACTATCTCTTGGATTATTGACACTGGTGCTACTCATCATGTCACCGGTGAAAAATCTTGGTTATTAATAAAAAATTTATAAATTGTCCAGTTGGCTTGCCTAATGGTGAAACCGTACATGCCACATTACAGGGTTCAGTGCGCTTGTCTGATTCCATCACTCTTTCTAATGTCCTATATGTGCCTAATTTAAGTTGCAATTTACTTTCTGTCTCTCAACTCAACGATAATTTACAAACTATTGTCCAATTTAATTCTTATATGTGTGCAATACAGGACCCAATGAAGAAGCTGATTGGAATGGGAATTAGGAGAGATGGACTTTTCTATTTTAGCAACACGGTAGTGGTACCTTCAGTCTCTGCAATTGAAGCTTCTTCAAATCTGGAATTATGGCATAAGCGTATGGGGCATCCTTCCGAGAGAGTAGTTAAGTTGCTTCCTCATGTTAGTAGTCATAAAAGTAGTTTGAATAATGGATGTGAAGTGTGTTATCGTGCTAAGCATCATAGAGACAAGTTTCCTTTAAGTGCAAACAATAGTTCTAGAATTTTTGAGAAAATTCATTGTGATTTGTGGGGTCCTTACAGACATGTTTCGTCTTGCAAGGCTCGTTATTTTTTGACCATTGTTGATGATTATTCCCGGGCTGTTTGGATTTATTTATTGTTTGATAAAACGGAAGTGTTTCGTACTTTTATGACTTTTGTGGCTATGGTTGATAGACAGTTTTCACAAACAATTAAAATTGTTCAAAGTGATAACGGCACTGAATTTAATTGTTTGTTTGATTATTTTAGTGCCACCGGTATATTGTTTCAATCTTCATGTGTGGGAACCCCACAACAGAATGGGAGGGTTGAGTGAAAACATAAACATATTCTGAGTGTTGCAAGAGCTTTGAGGTTTCAAACAAATTTGCCTATTTATTTTTGGGGAGAGTGTGTCTTAACTGCAGCTCATCTTATTAACCGCACTCCTACACCTCTCTTGCAAAATAAAACCCCGTTTGAAATACTTTTCAATAAACCTCCCATGTTTAATGCAATTCGTACTTTTGGTTGTCTATGCTTTGCTCACAATCAAAAAACCCTTGGTGACAAATTTGCAAGCAAAAGTCGTAAGTGTGTGTTTGTAGGGTATCCTTTTGGTCAAAAAGGGTGGCGATTGTACGACCTTGATGCTAAGGTCTTCTTTGTGTCTAGAGATGTGAAGTTTTTAGAGGATATTTTTCCTTTTCAAATTCCGGAAGATGTGAATATTAATCCTAGTACTTGTTTCTCTGATGAGGATGTTCATATGGACTTTTCGGATTTTGGTATTAATGATGTGGTGTGTGAAGAGGAAAGTGATGTATGCATAGAGGAAGTGCTAGAAAATACAGAAAACGGAGGTACGGAGCAGCAACAAGTCCTAGTAAGCGCTGAAACCCCGCTGTCAGCCGCCCAGCCAGTTTTTGATCAGGCCGCTGGAAATCCAGCGCCTACTGGTCCAACGAGTAGTGACAGCTCGTCAATGCAGCCACCCCACGCTTCCAATACTCATGATCAACTTGCTGAGGTTCCTTTAGGTCGAGGCTTGCGTGAAAAATTCCCGAATGTGAAACATCGAGATTATGCTGCTCATAATGTGTTTGCTAAAAGTCCATCTTCCTCCACTTCCTTTTCTGATTACTCTTCAGGTACTCCGTATCCTATTGCTCACTATATCAATTGTGATAATTTTTCTGTAAATTATTTAAAGTTTATTGCAGCAATTGTTAAGGGTGACGATCCTAAGTCTTTTAAGGAGGCTATGAAATCTGAATGTTGGAAAAAGTCAATGCAAGATGAGATACAGGCCCTTGAGGATAATGGGACATAGACTTTAGAACGTCTTCTGCCTGGGAAGCGCGCTCTTGGTAGTCAGTGGGTGTATAGGACAAAATACTTGTCCAACGGTGATGTGGAAAGATTGAAGTCTCGATTGGTAGTGCTCGGTAATCATCAACAGGAGGGTATTGATTACAATGAAACTTTTGCTCCAGTGGCTAAAATGACTACAATTCGTACTTTTCTTGCAGTCGCAGCTTCTAAAAATTGGAAACTTCATCAACTGGACGTGCATAATGCTTTCTTACATGGTGATCTTGATGAAGAGGTTTACATGAAGCTTCCTCCTGGTTTTCAGAGTTCAGATCCGTCTTTGGTATGCAGGCTACGGAAATCATTATATGGTCTCAAACAAGCGCCTCGGTGTTGGTTTGCAAAGCTTGTTGCGGCATTAAAAGAGTATGGTTTTCTTCAATCTTACTCCGATTATTCATTATTTACATTTACTAAGGCATCAATTTAAATAAATGTCTTAGTTTATGTTGACGATCTTGTTATTTCTGGGAATAATTCTGCTGCCCTTCAAGCTTTCAAAGCTTATCTTAGTGATTGTTTCAAGATGAAGGACTTGGGTCCTCTAAAATATTTTTTGGGCATTGAGGTTGCTCGAAGTTCTGCAGGCTTGTTTTTGTGTCAACGAAAATACACTTTGGATGTTATTTCTGAAACGGGCTTATTGGGAGCAAAACCAAGTGGGTTTCCAATTGAGCAGAATCATAAACTTGGCTTGGCCAAGGGTGAGTTCCTTGCAGATCCGGAGTCTTATCGTCGCCTTGTTGTGAGACTTATATATCTGGCAGTCACGAGGCCTGACTTGGCTTATTCAGTTCATATATTGTCTCAGTTCATGCAAGCCCCTCGTGTTGAGCATTGGGAAGCCGCTCTTCGTGTTGTTAGATATTTGAAAGGTACTGCAGGAAGAGGAATTTTGTTGAGTGCAGATTGTGATTTAACTCTGGAAGGTTGGTGTGACTCTGATTGGGCAGCTTGTCCTATCACTCGTCGTTCCCTTACAGGTTGGCTTGTTTTTCTTGGTAAATCACCAATCTCTTGGAAAACCAAGAAACAACATACAGTGTCTCGGTCTTCTGCAGAGGCCGAATATAGAGCAATGGCTTCAGCTACTTGTGAACTGAAATGGCTAAAAGCTTTGTTGTTGAGTTTGGGTGTGCAACATCCAAAGGCTGTTCGGTTATTTTGTGATAGCCAATCCGCGTTACATATCGCCCGGAATCCAGTATTTCATGAACGAACAAAGCATATTGAGATTGATTGTCACTTTGTTCGTGATGCAATTAATGATGGCTTAATTTCTCCCTCATATGTTTCCACTACATCTCAATTGGCAGATGTGTTCACAAAGGCACTTGGAAAAACTCAGTTTGACTCGATTCTTTTCAAGTTGGGCATTCTTGAACCACATGCTCCAACTTGAGGGGGGGGGGGGGGTATTGGGATATTTTTGGGTAAATAATATTTTGGTAATTATCTTGTATATATTTGATTGTGATAATTTAGGAAATTGGTATCCTAATTTATCTTATTGCCTAGTTTATCATATTCTAGGATTTTCCATGTACAATACATATACTGTGCAATTAACAATCAATGGCTGGAGTGAGTTTTGTATGCTCAATTGAATTCTTCAATAATACTGTTTCCAATGAACTTCTACGAGAAATAATCAATTATTTACCACCAAAATCAATCATTTGTTTCAAAACTGTCTCAACATACTGGAATCTAGTAATCTCTGAACCAAACTTCATTCCTTCCTACATTTCTCGGGATTTACTCCAGTCATGGTTCATTTTTGTACAAACCCTAAACTTTCTAAGAAATATATCGTCAAATGGCCGATTTTCGATCGAGTTAATCATCAAAAAACACCGAATTTTCTACACTTTCTATTGATATCCATGAGTTGGGTCCTTATCCCCGTTTGGATCACCCCTCATTGATAACCTCTTGTGATGGGTTATTACTTGTTGGCTCAGAAGCATCAAACATGCCGCAATGGGTTATTACTGGATACGATTTCTTTGTGATTAGTGATGGCCACGGGGCGGGTTACCCGGAACCGAACCGGTCCCGAACCGCTTGGAACCGGATCCGGAACCGTTTGCGACAGGTTCTGAACCGCGCCGAACCGCGGAACCGTGAAACCGCCGGAAAAAACTGCATGAACCGGACCTAAGAACCGCGGGTTGGAACCGGAACCGGTCCGGTTGAACCGATTTAACGGTTCCATGGAACCGGAACCGGGACCGGTCCGGGTGAACCGGCCCACCGGTTCCATGGAACCGTGAAAAGAACCGTTGGAAACTAGCCGTTGGGATTTTTCTATAAATACCCACCACTTTCAATCATTTTCATTCACAACTCATCTCTTCTTCTACTCTCTCTACTTACTCTCTCTACTTAATTACTTAATTACGCAATTATTCTCTTAATTACATAATTAGTCTTTTAATTATTTCTTAATTTAGTTAATTACATAATTAGTCTATTAATTATTTATTTATTTCTTAATTCTATTATTATTTCAATATTATCAATCATGTCTTCTTTTTTGAAAAAAGCCTCAAAAAACGCTACTAAAGTGGCAAAAACATTGGGATGTTCTAGCTCCTCCAAAAGAAAGGCCACTTCTACTCCGTTGGTATCAACAACACCTTCGATTACTAATTATAATTATGAACCAAATTATCCAGAAGGGTACGACCTAGAATTACATAATTATGCAGAAAAAGTGGAAAGAGAAATACAAATTGATGAAGAAGAAGAACAAGAAGAGGAACCAACGACCCCTATTGGGATACATGTATCTCGACAGTCATCAATAAGATCACATGAAGAACAACAACAAGAACAACAACAAAGACAAGCTCGTGGTAAACGAGTCAATTTCCAAACTATCGGTTAGTTTTATAATTTTATTCTTCAAATTAATTAAATTTTAAATTATTTATTTATTTAATTATAGTTTTATAATTTTAAATTATTTATTTAGATGAAGATGAACCAGTATGACAACCTTTTCCGGCAATGCCACCTCCTGGTGGTAGAGCTGTTTCACATGTGTGGTCGTATTTTACAAAAGAACCAACCGACAATCCAGATCTTTTCTTATGCACTTGTCAAATTTGTGAAAGTCAAGGAGTAGAGCCCTTAGTTGCATACAGTTTCGCAAGAGGTAAATACTTTTTAAGTTTTTTATACATACATATGATACATTATATATTCATATTTTATAAAAATTTATTTATTGTGTTTTGTGAATACGTGTTAGGTGGTGGTACGGGATCTTTTAACAAACATTTGGCAAAGAAGCATGGAATCACAAAAGAAACTCATGCAGCAAGCGGCAGCGGGACCACAAGTGGAAGCCGACAATGGGACATTCCCAACACAGGTATGCCTTTTAAATATAATCGTAATGATATGATTGATGAATTTTCTAAGTATGTAATTTGTGATGAATTGCCATTTAACCACGGTGAAAGTAGGGCATACAAGCGTTTCACTAGAAAAACTTTGCAACCACAATATAGACCAATCCCTAGGAGCACGCTTAAACGACGCACAGTTAAATTATATAAAACAATGCGCTATGAATTAGTAGAATTGTTTAAATCTTTTAATGGTAGGGTAGCATAACAACTGACATTTAGTCTGCTCCCCCACATTTAGAATCTTATATGTGTGTAACAGCACATTGGATAGATCAAAATTGGATTATTCAAAAAAGAATAATTGCTTTTGAGACAATGCTAGAAAGACATACGGTTGAAAACATAATATATAGATTAGTAGAGATATGTAGAGAATGGAACTTATTAGATAAGATATTTTGTTGTTCTACTGATAATGCAACCGCTAACATTAAATGTATAGAACTTTTGTATAACGAACATGCATTTAGTTTTATCCTTGGGGTAGCTTATTACACATACGTTGTTGTACTCATATCATTAACTTATCTTGCCAAGTAGGCATAAAACAATTAAGCGATTTATTAGATCCAATTGGAGATATAGTGAAGTGGCTTAGGATTGGAAAGATAAAGAGACGATATAAACAATTATGTGACCAATATCAACTAAAAAAAGTTTATTGGTCATTAGATACTCCTACACGTTGGGGCTCAACCAACGATTTATTAAGAAAGGCGATTTCTTATCGTCCAGTTATAACACAACTGTATAGTGAGTGTACAGATAACTATATAGCTGATGACACATGGGAATTAGCTATAGGTGTACATAAAATATTAGAAGCGTATCACCACGCAACTAACATTTTTTCATATGTTTATGAACCGAACGTTCACTTAGTAATAAATGAGTGTATTACTATTTTTTATCATCTCCTTAAACATACGCATGATGATACTAACCCATATTTGAAGCCGATACTTGCAGATATGATGGATAAATGGAAGACATATTTTACCGATTTTCCTTATATTTATGGAATTGCAACCATTTTAGACCCATGTTTTAAAACTGAAGTCCTTACTAAAGTAATCGGATTTTACTACCAATCATTAGATCGCCCGCCTACTGATGTACATAATTATGTTGGAACATGTAAAAAATATTTAGCAGAACTCTATGATTATTATGCTAGTGTATATAACCCAAAACGCGATACGTTTAGGCGTGCTAGCGTTTCGGCACATCCCTCTTATTATAATTCGGTAATAGCTAATATAATGAGCCAAGATGATAGTTTTGTAGGATATCTTCTTCTTCACCCTCCACCTCATATTTAGAATTAGATAGTTATCTTAAACACCACTTTGAAATTGACCAAGGTAGCTATAATATTTTAGAGTGGTGGAAAGAAAAATCTATAAAATTTCCTATTTTATCAAGAATTGCAAAGGATGTCCTTACAATTCCTGCGTCAACAATTGCGTCGGAGTCTGCTTTTAGTGCAGTTAGAAGAGTTTTAGACGAAAAGAGATCTCGTCTTGCTCCACATAGTATTCAAATATGTGTTTGCAAGAAAGATTGTGATCAAGCGGAAATTCGAACACAAGGACTAAGGAATGATGAAGATCAAGACGATGATGATGATCCATGGATGATGATGGATACATTTGCATCATCGTCAGGAGGAGAGTCAGCGGAAGCATCTAACCAACCAGATGATGATGACGAAGACGAGTAGGATCAATCGGACAGCGATAAATCAACATTCAACAACTATAAATAAAAGGTATGACAAAGAACTACGTGGGCTTTGATTCCTTCGGGATACGTAGGCAGCTTAGTATTCCTTTGGGTACTAGGTTTAAGTCCATTTTCTCCCTCTTTTTTTATTAATCATCTTTATCGACATTATCATTGATTCGTTTCTTATTAATTTATTTTTTTCATTCTTTTTAGTAAATATTTTAATAACGATGACAACTTGACAAGCAATGAATTTCGCTAATAATCAAGTAATCATCAAAGGTACGTCCGCAATATTATAGTATTTTTTTATTATATAAATATTTAAAGAAAAAATAAAAATGGAACCGATGGTCCGACCCACCCGTTCCGTAAGTTGGAACCGCCGACCGCCTCATGAATCGCCAAGGAACCGTTTGGAACCGCCCGGAACCGGAACCGGAACCAGTCGCGACAGGTTCCAAATGGAACCGGAACCGGCCCAACCCGGACCGTGGCCATGCCTATTTGTGATCAATGCTATTGTACTAAAATAACGAATAAAATAAACTTTAATATTATATTATCTCCTAATTTTAGTAAGTATTTTATTCTTTTTGTTTTAGGAATTTAAGTTATTTAGTTATTCTGTTTTCTATTTTTAAGTCTTTGATCTTTTGTATAAATAGGGGTGTTTTTTCTTTAATTATGAATAAGAAAAACTGATTATTCAAACTTAAACCCTAATTTAATTATTTTTTGCATTATGTTTTTTATCATGATATTAGAGTCATAAGGTTCATTTCGGGATCTGTAAAACCTTTTTCGGACTTCATCATATACCAGCTTACCTAAAATGGCCGACCAAGAATCCAAAAATACTGAAACCCAAATGGTTTCCATGACCCAGTTGGAATAAATGTTTCAGATTTTTCAACAAATGAATAACAATAATAAACGCAATGAACCAGTGCCTACAGATCTCAAAGTGGCCGAAAAACTCACATATCATAACTATACAACCTGGTGTAGAATAATGCATATTGAAATCAAAAGTCGAGGGATGCCCCACCACCTTACAAACAGTCCTCCATCTAATACAGATTCATCCTATCAACAATGAAATCAAAGAGATTCCAAAGTTAAAGCCAGTATTGTGGCAAATATAGATAAGGGTATTGTCAATCAATTTCTTGACTACCCTACCGCTTGAGACTTGTGGAAAGGAATCAAAAATTTATTAAGTCATGGCCGCTTTAAACTTCACATATTTGATTTGAGTTCAAGGGTTGCCTCTCTAAAACAAAATGAGAATTCCATTGAAGCCTTTTGTAGCAAACTACACGACATTTGGAAAGAGATTGATTGTCGGATGCCTAATCCAATGAAACATGCGGATGACATCACGATTTTCAATACTTTTATTCAAACCCAAAGATTGTTTAAGTTTCTAGCCGGAGTTAATGATACTCTTGACAAAGAGCGTCGAGACCTCCTTAATCAAGACCCATTACCAACCCTTGACAAGGCATATGCATTAATTCTCCGAGAAATTGCTAGGCGCGGCATTATGACCAGCGCATCATCATCGGGAACAAGTCCCTCAAAAATAGGGAGTGGGCTTATTTGCAAATGCCGGTTAGATTTCTCTTCACTTCGACGAGAAACCTTGGACAAATCTCAACTAACATGTGACCTCTATGGTGGTTCTCGGCACACCAAAGAAGGGTTCTTTAAACTCATTGGTTACCCAAGCTGGTGGGAGAATTTAAAGCAACCAAAGGCTGCCGCCAAGGCACCGGATACCCAGGCAGGTGGTAAGGCACAGCTCGTCACTACCGTTACACCGTCTGCAGTAACACCACAATTACAGGAGACACATGAAAAATCAGGTCCAGGTATGATATCATGGGCGTGTAAGGGAGTGGCTCATTCAAATCAATTATCACCACAAACACCACTACAAACCCACTACCCTTTGACTCAAAAAATACAAAAACAAACTCATCAAACCCAACACCATCTTTCCGGTCCAAGAATCAACATCAAAGATAATATACCAAAAAAATCAAAAAATTTCAGTGATCCAAAGTTTTAAAAAAACCCGAAACCAAAAGAGCTAAAATCAAAAAATTTCAATGATCCAAAGTTTTAAAAAAAACTCGAAACCAAAAGAGCTATATTCTAAAACAATTCATCTTAACCGTCAAAGTCCAAGAACAAATCCAGGAAAAGAAAAACAAAGGGTCCTTTTTCAATGTCCAAACAAGAGCCATCACAAACTCACCATGAAAGGAAATGAACTAAAAAATTCGACTACCCAACACCAGATGGCCGCCAACATGACTCCAGTACACCGGACCGGTGGCATGGCTACACCTAGTAAGAGTGTCACAGAAGATTCTGAAGACTCAACTCTCTTAAGTGATGATAATTCAAAACACACATTGATTAAACAAATAAATTTAGTAATTACATTTAGTTGTTTAAATAAATCCAAAATCATATTGGA
Organism: Amaranthus tricolor; assembly: GCF_026212465.1. Taxonomy (NCBI): domain Eukaryota; kingdom Viridiplantae; phylum Streptophyta; class Magnoliopsida; order Caryophyllales; family Amaranthaceae; genus Amaranthus; species Amaranthus tricolor. Next base: position 2,525,905 of record NC_080057.1, on the reverse strand, counting down.
TATAAACTGAGTATTCGATATATATCTTTAAGTTCGAAGACAATGGAATATGTTTAAAGAACTTAAGTTTATCTTAAAGTTGATTTTATAAGTCTTGAAATATGCTTCAAAGTCTTGAAGATAATTACGCTTATAATCAGGTTAATTTCGTAATTATATTTGAAAATTTTAATAGGTCAAGGTTCATTAAAATTTAACTTTGATATTATTTGAAATTAAGTTTGCATATTTTATTACACGTTTTAACTTAAACGTTTAGATGTTTTATATTTAAAATTGAATTTAAATATGTGCTTAACTTAAGTCGATGATTAAATATAATACTAGGTACACTTGTTTTGCTAATTATAGTACACGGCTATATTTGATGTTGAATTAGTTGTTATGCTAATTATAGAGCTTTCTATTAATAAGATGATATTTGAATTAACACTAAAAATAAAAAATAACTATTTGAATTAATACTAAAAATAGGAATTAATTTGAATGATTATTTAAACGTTGATAAATTTGGTTTGTGTTTAGTTTTCAATATCTTGTATGAGTACTAACGTGGCAGCATAGCATTGGATATTAAAGACAAATTACAGCACACAATGATGAAATTATTTTAGCTGTCAATACACGTCAGTTTGAAGTTAAGCACAAGATCTTGAGGACAGGCACAGAATGATCAGGTCAACAGAAAATTACGGAAATGAGCCTTCTGGTTTTCAAAATGTGTTGAGGCGTAACACTATATATATGAGAGTGATACATCTCTATGCACCTCTTTCTCTCTTGACTTAAGATTTAGAAATTCTCTAAGTGTTTTAAGAGTTGTAATTCTTAGTTCATCTAACTCTTACATTTGTAATAGGCTTAAGAGTTTTAAAAAGAGTTAAATTAAGTTTAATACGCCAAACCAAGAATACTTTTCAAAGTGTTCAACTTGTGAATCTCTATTGTGAGATTTGGGATTTACTTTTATTAAAGGGACTTGTAATACGGTTCTTCAAGGGGAAGAACGTGGTGTGAGGAGATAGTGAGATCTTCTTGTTTGTATTAGAGTCGGATTAATAAAAGGCGTTGAAATCTTACGGGTTGAAAGAGAACCCATAGGCGGGGAGTAGATTGGTTAGAACCGAACCTCGTTAACATATCGTGTGTTATACTTTAAAGTTTATTTTCCGCACATACGTTATTGTTTATGAATTGACTCAAAACTGTTCCAGAAAACATTTTTAACAGACTCCTCAAACTCTTGAGACAAGCTTCCAGACAAAATTTTAAATAGCCCAAAACTCTCTATTCAGCCCCCCTCTAGAGAGTATTCAACCTCTTATTAACTTTCAATTGGTATCAGAGCTGAGTTTCACATAAAAAGAGTAATATCTTGTGATGGATCCAATAGGAGAAGGGTTGTTTGCTCAAGGATGTTCGTGCTCAAGACCACCTTTGTTTTGCGGTATAAATTTTTCACATTGGAAAACTTTGATGAAAGTGTTCATGATTGATCAAGATATGGAACTTTGGGAAATCATAACTAAAGGACCTAAGATACCCATGAAAAAGGACGCTTAAGGAAATGATGTACTAAAGTCCGAGTCCGAATATTCACAAACTGATTTGGAATGGGTTTCCAAAAACTATAGGCAATGAATCAATTATGTTGTGCTTTAAATGGTACTGAGTTTAATCAAGTTTCTTCATGTACAAGTGCTAAAGAAATATGGGACAAGCTGGTTGTGACATACGAAGGAAAAAGTCAAGTAAAGGAAACAAAGATCAACATCCTTATGCATCAATACGAAATGTTTAAGATGAAAAAGGATGAGAATATAAATGAAATGTTTACTCGTTTTACTTTGATTACTAACAGTTTGAATTCTCTTAGCAAAACTTTTACTAATGCAGAAAAAGTCCAGAAAGTCTTGAGGTATCTTCCAAGATCCAAATGGGGTCAAAAAGTCACCGCCATTGAGGAAGCTTAAGACTTAAGAGTTCTATCACTTGACGATCTTCTTGGAAAACTCACAACTCATGAACTTACCCTACATGATGATGGAGAAAATGATGTAATACCTTCCATGAAAAAATCTTGCTTTAAAAGCTAAGAAACATCATGAATCTTCAAGTGATGATGAAGAAAGCGATGATGAAGAAGATCCATTTGCATTGATTACAAAAGGTCTTGAAGGAATTATGAAGATGCGAAAAAGATTTAAGAAATTTAAATCCAGAAATAAAGGTAAGTCTTCTAACTCTAATTCAAACTTTAAGACTAACAAACTTGCTTGTTTTGAGTGTGGATGTATAGAACATATTGTAAAGGACTATCCTATGAAGAAAAGGGAATCCTACAAAAAGAACAAGAAGAAACAAGCGATGGTTGCAACTTGGAGTGATTCCGAAGGATCATCCGAATCTGAAAGTGAAGATGGACAAGCTCATGTATGTCTTATGGCTGATTATGATAACAATGATGACATAGATCAAAACCATAAAGAGGTATGTGACTATCTTAACACATGCTCAAAAGATGAATTAGTTACAACTCTCATCAATATGTTTCAAATTAAAAAGATTTTAAAAGATGAGAAAGATATCTTAGTAGATAGAGTACGTCATTATGCTGAAGGTTGTGAAGAAATCATAAATAAAAATGAATCGCTAAAGGCTGAATAAATTAAACTTGAAAAGACTGTTAAGGTCTTGAAAGAACAGAATCTCAGCCAGACTAAACAGCTTATCGACCTTAAGAATGAGAACAATGATCTTGAAGCCAGAATCAAAACCTTGAAAAATGAGTCTGAGAAAAATCTACAAGCATTAACCAAGTTAAATGAATCTGAATCCAAATTCACTAAAATGCTTACACGTCAAAAACCATCTAGTGATAAACGTGGTATTGGTTATAATAATGTTACACATAATTATAAGAGTATGACCACATTTGTGAAAAGTGCATATAAATATAAACGTACACCTACTTGCACCTTTTGTTGCAAAGAAGGACATATTAGAATTGCATGTCCATACAGACGTAAGGAAAATTATATTATCAAGAATTCCTTTCCTCTTGAATTGCGTGGACAAATAAAGCAAATATGGGTTCCTAAAGGGACAAGACCACCCAACATGGTCTATCCCGAATATGGTTCCAAATTTGTCACATGGATAGCCAAGTAAGGTAGAGAAAGGTTATTTTTTGTTTTGTAGGATAAACAAAAGTGGATTCTAGATAGTGGATGCTCGAGGCATATGAGTGGTAAAATCTCTTTATTTTCTGAAATTAAGGAAAGATGCAATGGCTCAATCACCCTAGGATATAAAGGTAAATGCAAAATTTTAGGTAATGGTAAAATTGGTAAAAATCCATCTAAAACTATTGACAATGTTTATTTGGTTGAGGGTCTAAAATTTAATTTGCTAAATGTGTCTCAACTATGTGATAAAGGTAATGAAGTAATATTTGATAAAGAAAAATGTGTTGTTAAAAATCCTAATACCGGAGATACTTTCATTACTGCCCTTAGAAATGATTATGTTTATGCCCTGCATACTAACGAAATTGCTGCTCAGAATTTCAAGTGCTTGAAAGCTATTACAGAATATCCAAAACTATGGCATAGACGTCTTGGTCACATCAATACTCACACCATGCAGAAGTTGGTAAGTAAAGATCTAGTTAAGGGACTTCCAGCTCTTGACTATAAACAAAGTCCTATTTGTGACGCATGCATTAACGGTAAACAAGTAAGAAGTTCATTCAAACCAAAGAAAATGGTAAGTATATCAAGACCATGTGAACTCTTACATATTGATTTATGTGGACCAATGCGTGTACAGAGCATAAGAGGTAAATCTTACATTTTAGTTACAGTTGATGATTATTCTAGATTTACATGGGTTGATTTTTGAAGGATAAAAGTGAAGCCTTGAAACCGTTCTCAAGACGTTGTAAAGTGATGCAGACTCAACTAAACCTTCCAATAGTCTCGATTAGAAGTGACCATGGGAGAGAGTTTGATCAACTAGGCTTTGACTCCTTTTGTGAAAAATATGGAATAACCCATAACTTTTCAGCTTCTAGGACACCCCAACAAAACGGTGTAGTTGAAAGGAAGAATCGAACCTTAGAAGAAATGGCTAGTACAATGCTTACTAAAAATGGATTAGCTAAACACTACTGGGCCGAGGCTATTAACACAGCTAAGTATGTTTTAAATACATGCCTTATAAGACCCACACTTATGAAAATTCCCTATGAGTTATTCAAAGGAAGAAAACCGAATATAGCATACCTTAGACCATTTGGTTGCAAGTGTTTTATTCATAATAATGATAAAGATAATTTAGGTAAATTTGATGCTAGAAGTGATGAAGGTATATTTCTTGGATACTCACTAAATAGTAAAGCTTATCGAGTGCTGAACAAGCGTACAAATATAGTTGAAGAAAGTATACATGTTGTTTTTGATGAATCCGACAGTGGAACATTAAATGAAGGATTTAAAGAGTTAAACCTTAATAGACATTTTGATGATTTGAGTGATGACGAACTGGATGTTAATGATATTAGTGCAGTTAAAAGGAATAACATGCAGGATACCATACAAAATATTGATGATGAAGGAAAACAAATTGTAAACATTGAAGACTCACAGTCTGATCTTGAGATACAACCTCAAGAACTTGAGATAGTTCCTGAACATACTACTTTAGATACACCGATTAGAAACACCTCAAATGAAGTAAGTACAAGTTCTTTAAATGAAAACACACCATCCATACTATGAAGAAGAATTAGAATGTCATCTCAACATCCTCCAGAAAACATTATAAGTGATCCAAACAAAGGTACGCAAACTCGATCCTTTGTTAAGAATCTATGTGCATTTTCTGCTTTTGTTTCTCTTGTAGAACCAAAGGATGTTAAAGAAGCATTATAAGAACCATAGTGGATCATTGCAATGCAAAATGAATCAAATGAATTCGAAAGGAACAAAGTTTGGGATCTAGTTGAAAGACCTCCAGATCATACTATCATTGGAACTAGATGGGTCTTTCGTAATAAACTCAATGAGGAGGGAGACATTGTAAGGAATAAAGAAAGGTTGGTAGCTCAAGGCTATAATCAAGAAGAAGGTATAGATTATGATGAAACTTTCACACCAGTTGCAAGGTTAGAATCTATTCGTATTATGCTTGCTTTTGCTTCATACATGAATATTAAACTATATCAAATGGATGTTAAATGTGCATTCTTAAATGGATAGTTGCAAGAGGAAGTATATGTTAAACAACCACCCGGCTTTGAAAATTCTGATCTACCTAATCATGTGTTCAAACTAAATAAAGCGCTATATGGCTTAAAACAAGCTCCAAGAGCTTGGTATGACAGATTTAGCTCACATCTACTTGAAAATGAATTTCAACGAGGTAAAATTGATAAAACACTTTTCATTAAAACTAAAGGAAAGGATATTCTAGTTGTTCAAGTATATGTTGATGATATATTATTTGGAGCTACTAATGATTCTTTGTGCAAGGAATTTTCTGAGATTATGTGCAAGGAATTTGAAATGAGCATGATGGGAGACTTAACATTCTTTCTTGGACTACAAATAAAGCAAAAGAAAGATGGAATATTTATTTGTCAAAGTAAATATGTTAAAGATTGGTTAAAGAAGTACAATATGGATCAATGTAAAAACGTTAATACGCCTATGAGTGCAACACTAAGTCTAGACCAAGATATAAATGGTAAGAGTGTTGATTAAAAGACTTATAGAGGTATGATTGGTTCTTTATTGTATTTAACTGCTAGTCGTCCTGATATCATGTTTAGTGTATGCTTATGTGCTCGTTTTCAAGCTAACCCAAAAGAATTCACTTAACAGCAGTTAAGAGAATCTTTAGATATTTATATGGGACTAAAGACTTCGGTCTGTGGTATCGTAGTTGTGAAAATTTTAGTTTGATTGGTTTTTCAGATGCTGATTATGCTGGATACAAGGTTGATAGAAAAAGCACCTCAGGATCGTGTCAATTCCTAGGAAATTCATTAATCTTATGGTATTCTAAAAAGCAAAATTCAGTTGCTTTATCTACAGCTGAAGCTGAATACATAGCTGCAGGTGCTTGTTGCTCTCAAATTTTATGGATTGCTCAACAACTTAGAGATCTTGGAATTGATTTCAAAGGTATACCAATAAAGTGTGATAATACAAGTGCAATTTGTATTACTAAGAATCCTATACAACACTCACGTACAAAACACATTGAGGTACGTCACCATTTTATAAGAGATCATGTTGAAAAAGGTAATATTTCTTTATCTTTTATACCTACTGAAAATCAGTTAGCGGATATATTTACAAAACCTTTAAGTGCTGATCGTTTTCCTTATATACGTATGGAACTTGGCATGCTAAATGATGTTGCATGAATTAAGGGGGAGTAATGACAAAGAGTAAAATGGTTAAATATTAAACGTTAATTGTTACTTAATACTAAGTATGTATTAAGGGGGAACATTATATTTGCATGTTTGATTGTCAATATATATGTGTGTTTGAGAATTGAAAATTTAATTTCAATTTCTTAAAAATTATTTGTTCTATAAAAATGGGATTTATTGTTAAATACCTTTAATTAATAAAGGATACTTAATTATTTTAAAACGAAATTGTTTGTTTGAATTACTAATGGACGTCATCCATGCATTAAGATCTTGTTCATGACAAGTATGATTTATACTCACATTTGTCTTCATCTGACAAAGAGGATCTACAAAAGATTCACGGTAAGCGACTTTCACGTCTTGAACCTCACATTAAAGAACACACCACTGTTTCCCGCCTCCAGTCTCTTGACTTAGAGGTTGGTGAAATGAAATCTTCTTCACTTGATTTACATGATAAGGTGTCTACTCTGACTTTTATGTTAGACACACTTATGAAAGAAATGAAAGGTATGGTAGTTGAAGATGTGGTAGTGGAAGAAGATGTTGATGAGGGTATTACTGTTGTGCCACAAGATGATATTGTCATGGAGGAGGGAAAGGAGAAGAAAGGAGAAAAAGAGAAGGAAGCTGATGAGATGCATGCAGACAAGGAAATGGAGATTCCTGTTGCTGTTAATACCACCCCAATTCAAACTATTCCTCCAACCGTTGATGAAACTACTTCACCTGGTAAACCAAAACCTTCCAAGAAAAGGAAGACAAGGTCCAGGAAGTAATCTTATTTGTTGATGGATGATAAACAATTTTTTTTTTTGCCAAACAATGTTTTTATTAACAATCCCAACATTTTCCTCTCCTTGTTAATTTTTGATGAAAGTCAAAAAGGGGGAGATATATGTAAATTATTTTTATTTGCATGTTTATTTGCTTTGCTTGTTGCTTTTCTTGTTGGAGATTTATATTCGTTTTTAGATGCTTTGATTTATTAATGAATGGATAGTTTGCTTGTTCTGATTTATTGTTGAATTGTCTTGTTTATTACTAAATGCATTCATTCAATATTTTTGCTCGGGGGAGATATGATATTTATGCTTGGGGGAGATAGGAAAATTTGTGAAGATATAGATATAAAATTTGATAGTTGCTGATTATTGATTACTGTTCATGTTCATAATGTTTGATAATCATGTTTTTAATATTAAAGTATTGATATGATGCTACATTACAATATTGATTATTATATTTGCATGTATTGTGATCGGATATTTGTTTGCATAGATAATGAAACATGAAATCTTATTCGATTGTGATAATATGAAGCATGAAAATTCACTGGTTTATACTATTCTGTTTTACATACTGTTCTGATTTGAAACTGTCTTCAAAATTTTGAAGAACATTCTGATTGATGATAAAGTCTTGAAAATATTCTGTTTTTAAGATATATTGTTTATTTTTATCTTGTTTTCAGTTCATATTAACCTAGAAATATGATTTAGGAAAATATGGTTTTGACTTTCATCACGGGGGAGATTGAAGACTCAACTCTCTTAAGTGATGATAATTCAAAACACACAGAGATAAAACAAATAAATTAAGTAATTACATTTAGTTGTTTAAGTAAGTCTAAAATCATATTTGATATACATTTGATAAGTGATATATATTTAAGTTCGAAGATGTTGGAATATGTTTAAAGAACTTAAGTTTATCTTAAAGTTGATTTTATAAGTCTTGAAATACATTTCAAAGTCTTGAAGATAATTACGCTTATAATCAGGTTAATTTCATAATTATATTTGAAATATTTTAATAGGTCAAGGTTCATTAAAATTTAACTTTGATATTATTTGAAATTAAGTTTTGATATTTTATTACACGTTTTATCTTAAACGTTCAAATGTTTTATATTTAACCTTAAATTTAAATATGTGCTTAAATTAATTTGATGATTAAATATAGTACTAGGTACACTTGTTTTGCTAATTATAGTACACGGCTATATTTGATGTTGAATTAGTTGTTATGCTAATTATAGAGTTTTCTATTAATAAGATAATATTTGAATGAACACAAAAAATAGAAAATGACTATTTGAATTAATACTAAAAATAGGAATTAATTTGAATGATTATTTAAACGTTGATAAATCTGGTTTGTGTTTAGTTTTCAATATCTTGTATGAGTACTAACGTGGCAGCATAGCATTGGATATTAAAGACAAATTACAGCACACAATGACGAAATTATTTTAGCATTCAATACACGTCAGTTTGAAGTTAAGCACAAGATCTTGAGGACGGGCGCAGAATGACCAGGTCAACAGAAAATTACGGAAAGGAGCCTTCTGGTTTTTCAAAAAGTGTTGAGGCGTAACACTATATATATGAGAGGCTTCATTTCAGAATTAAGGATACATCTCTATGCACATCGTTCTCTCTTGACTTAAGATTTAGAAATTCTCTAAGTGTTTTAGGAGTTGTAATTCTTAGTTCATCTAACTCTTACATTTGTAATAGGCTTAAGAGTTTTAAAAAGAGTTAGATTAAGTTTAATACGCCTAACCAAGAATACTTTTCTAAGTGTTCAACTTGTGAATCTCTATTGTGAGATTTGGGATTTGCTTTTATTAAAGGGACTTCTATTACGGTTCTTCAAGGGGAAGAACGTGGTGTGAGGAGATAGTGAGATCTTCTTGTTTGTATTAAAGTCGGATTAATAAAAGGCGTTGAAATCCTTCGGGTTTAAAGAGAACCCATAGGCGGAGAGTAGGTTGGTTAGAACCGAACCTCGTTAACATATCGTGTGTTATACTTTAAAGTTTATTTTCCGCACATACGTTATTGTTTACGAATTGACTCAAAACTGTTCCAGAAAATATTTTTGACAGACTCCTCAAACTCTTGAGACAAGCTTCCTGATAAAATTTTAAGTAGCCCAAAACTCTCTATTCAGCCCCCCTCTAGAGAGTATTCAACCTCCTATTAACTTTCAGATTCAAAGAAAAGGGGAGGAGAGAGATCTAAAATGTGGGGAAGGGGGGATACAACAGTCGCCATGGACAGAGGAGAGAAAACAAAAAAATTGGGGAAGGGGGAAGCAACCATAGAGGACGGGAGAGAGAGAAGGAGAAATGGGGAGTTTAAGCATTCCATAAATAGCTCTTTTTATAGAGAAGCACACAAAACCCTACACATAGGGATGCAGGCGAGGCGGGTCTAATAGGAGACCTGCCCCATCCCCGTCCCATCGGGGCAGGGATGGGTCCTGGTTTGATGGGTCATGGGGCGGGTACGGGTATAAAATTCATACCCACCGCGGAGATGGGGATGGGGATGGGTTTTAGGTGATACCCGCCCTATCCCCGCCCCGCCCCCCCTCAAGATATGTACAAATATACAAATTTATAAATGTATAAAACTATGAATAGTATGATGTACAAGTATTAAAAATGTATTTATTTAAGTATATGAGCTATTGGGCTTTGAGACTTTGAATGGGTGGTGGGGCGGGGATGGTTTTAGGTACAAACCTGTAGAAATGCAAATAGATGATCGAATGCAACAAGAGGGGGGTGAATTGTTGTGTGTTATGTTTAAGCTTTTTGCCTCTAATTTTTGCAGAATTATGATAAAATAAAACTTAAACTTAAAATGAAAAAGATAAAAGGAGACAACGATTTTACGTGAAAACCTTCTTGGCCTAATAAGAAGGAAAAACCACGACCCCCCGGGATTTCAAAATTCTCACTATGTTTTAGGCAATCAATTACAATCACATAAAACAATTTGCTTCACTTGAAGCTTCTCTACTCTAGGCCTATTTCTCTTTTTCTTCTCTTTCTCCTTCTCTTTCTCTTCTCACGCTTCTCTTGAAGCTTCTCCATTAGACTTCCCTTAAGTCTAGTTACAACAAAACATTACAAGGCCAAATTCTCAAGAGGATAAAAATTAAATGATTGCTTTAAGAAAATTATAATAAATTAATTGGCATTGGAAAGTTGAAAATATTTTTCTTAATAGGTCTCCCTTTATGGACATTCTCGGATTCTTTTTAGTTTGAGCATAGTCCCTCCTATTTATAGTGGGAACAGCCAGCAGTTACCTTAGACATACCTACCACTATCCTACACGTTCTCAAAAGAAAAAGATAGTGGAATGCTAAAAATAAACGTCCGGCTGTCATTTGCTCAAAGAGGAAAACAGTTCTTTTAAGCTAAAAATAGCATAGGAGTTAAAACAAAAGATCCTAATTAAAAGAAGATCTTATCTTAAAAAGAATAAGTCTTAGGCTATTTTTAGATAACCTAAAAATAGTTTTGCCAACTACTTTATTAATTAATTAAGCAATTAATTTAACTCTTAACCGTTACATCAACTTAAAAAACAGAAAATAATTAATTCGCAATTTTCCAGCCGATGTTTTCTTTAGACCTGCGACGTGGGAACAGTGTACTGTCTCCATCTACAACTTTTGTCAGATTGCCAACTTTGGGAACAGTAGACCGTCTGTCTACCTTTAACGTTCCTAAGCATTTATTTAACTTCTTGGATATTCTAAGACACGTACAACTTCCACGAACCAAGTCATAGGCTTCATCAACGATTTCAACAAAATCGGATATTCACCTACAAAACAATCTCTAAAACATGTTTGTTTATTTAAAAGTGAAGTCATCATCAAAACCTAAGAAGCCAACAAATTCCCCCTTTTTGATGAAGACAAACTTATAAACAAACTTAAGAAAAATAGAGTAAAAAAATATTTTTAGAGCATACTAGAGATTAAAGCAACTCTAAATAACTTAGCAAATCAACTCGTTACAATATAATTTACCAAGCATGCATAAAACAATTTACTCTATATTAAAAACATAATATCAAATATGTTTTCAAATAATTTTCCAAAAATAGTTAAATTAAATTAACAGAAATCCAAATTAACACACAAATCCATAAGTATTATAAAAAGTAACAGCTTTGAAGAAAACAAATTCAGAACAACACTTAATCAAAGTATTCATAAACTTAAAAACACAGATGATTTTAAGCTAGTTTCATAATCATTCATAATCACAATCATCACACTTATGCACATTAACTTCCATTATTGTAGCAATATAAATCAATAAAGATATGGAGACTGTGTATTCACAGCTTCTCTTAAGTTTGTGCATTCTCTTCCCCCTTTTGTCATCAATCAAAAATAATTGGGAGTATCAAACCACAGCACAAACCATATAGATTTGTTATTGAGGAAAACAAGAAACAGTAAACGAAAGCAAGCACCAAAAATAGCAGTCCAAATATGCATATAGTTAATCATCACAGACCAGAAATAAAAACAAGAAAGAAATTGTAGCAGTTGTTCAACAAAACAAATACAATTTGGTACCCCATATGGTACAAAACCAAAAGTGAAATTTTTTGATAAATGTTAGAGCCAACAAATCATTAAAAACATGGGAAGAGGAATCAAGGAGCAGTCTCTTCTTCATCTATGTATTCGGTCTGCACTTCAACTGTATCCAACTTTGCACCAAGACAGTTCTCCATCAGGGTAAGTTGATCAACGATTGAAGCAAGTGAGACTCGAATTTCATCTTGAAAAGCAGTAAATTGAGACTGTAGGTCAAGGAGCTTGGAGAGTATGAAGTTTGAAGAAGCTGCAGGAACAAAATCAGGATTAGCACAACCAGTACCTGGTGAAGACTGAAATGGTGGTGGTGTAAAGTGAATAGGTGATTGAGGTGGTGATGGAATTTGATGTGGTGGTGGAGTGGTTGGCTTGGGAGAAGGAGGTTTATTAGAGGTAGACTCAGGTATGGTGTCAGATGTGGTTTCATCAACCATAGTAGCCTTGCGTTTCGAAGCTAACCTCCTACTCTTCCTCTGAATTAACTTAGCCTTTTTTCTCATTGCTATCCCAATCTCTTCATCACTTGAATCACTGCAGAGATTGTGATGAACATTATCTTCCAAGGCTTCCTCTTGTTCTCCTGTTTCCCCCTTACTTGCTTCTCCATCCTGTTCCCCTTTTTCTCTTTTTTTAACGTTGTCAGTGGGAACAGGTTCTTGCTCCTTCTTCTCTTTTTCCTCCTTCCTTGATTTCTCCTTTTCCTCCTCAACCCCTTCCTCTTCTGATCTGACTTCAACAACCTCCTCTAAATCATGCATTATCATCCCTTTATCATTTAGTTTTAGATGCAAATTTTGTAAATATTTAGCACCTATTTTCATATTAGGACCCATTTGGAACTGCAAACCATCTAGAGGTACACTAAATTTATTGAAAATCCATGTTAACAGTCCTCCAAATCCCACAAAACTTTTCTTTTCAATGCAATATGACAAATGAGAGATCATTAACGAAGGAAAATTTATTTTAATATGATTTGCCATGCAATAAATTAAGGTTGCATCACGCAAACTCACTTCACTACGTTTGGAATGTCTTGGTAAGATGAATCTGCGTGCAATGTTATACAATAATTTATGCATAGGAGACAAAACGTTGTGACTAATCTTTCCCTTCTTTTGATCTACCCCTAAAAATTTCAGAATTGTTCGTTCATTAATGCCAGAGAATGCTATCTTCGACCCAACATAATAAGTATCAAATCCAACATTAGGAACATTTAACCATTCCCCCAATATAGCACTATTAAATTATATTTTCACGTTCTTAACAGTACTAGAACACGTCCCACAATCATTAGAAAAATTTAAAATAAATTCTCGCATAAGGTTTGGAAAAATTGAGTTGCAACTAAAATTGGACATCAATACCTTCCATTCTTGATTTTGTAAAATGTCATGCAGTTGAGGAAAATGAGTAGAATCATACCAGTACTTATCTAACCTGAACCCTACAGACATCTCTTTTGAAACTTCTTCAGCACTATTCGAATCAGCATGCTTCGAACGTTTGGCTATTCTAGAAGATGAACCACCTTTTGGAGTGGGGATTTGGCGTTTGGTACCGGCATGCTCAGTGGAGGGTTTAGGTGTTTCATTTTTAGTTTTAGTAGTTGAGGATGGTGCAGCATCAAGTAAAGGTGGAGGATGAACCACACTGAGAGGTTGTGGTTGAGAAATTTTACAATTTTTTGGGGGTTTTGAAAATCTTGGGGTTTTCATTTTGATCTTGAAATGCTTTGAGAGGAAAGGAAGATGACGATTGCTTGAGGAAGATGAGAAAGCGTGAGTGTTGTGATGTAAGAGAAGGGTTTAATAAAGGGTTGAAATGACGGTTACCCAAAGGTCCAATCCTTTAAATGCTTTAATCATTACATTTGAAATCAAGGAATGATGAAGAGTTGGGACAAATGCAAATAAACCAATTCCCATTATTTTGATTTAAGTTGACCATATATTAGAAAGAAAATATGAAAGAAAAATGAATGATGTTATTATATTATATTATATTATATTATATTAAGAAAAATAATGAACATACACTACTTTGGTCTGATCAAATTGAAACATGCAATCAAGAAAACATTCATAGTACGTACTTTATTAACTGTATACCTGATCCCTTCAATAATTGATTTTCATCAAGATTTTGTGGTTGATTTCACCTTTTCAATTTTATGATGCTTCATGGAGAATTCTAGCTTTCAACTTTAGTGGAGCTTGATCATACCAAGTTCCAATCTCATCTTTTCATATTGTTCCCTCGGAAGCGGTTTGGTCAAGATATCTGCAACTTGTTCATTAGTGTTAACATGCTTTACAACAATATTTTTATTTTCAACATTATCTTTAAGAAAATGATGCCTAATGTGGATGTGTTTTACTCGTGAATGATGCACTGGATCTTTAGATATATATATATATATATATATATATATATATATATATATATATATATATGGCACTGGTATTATCACAATAAATAGGAACACATTCAAATTTAATACCAAAATCTCTTAGCTGCTATTTTATCCAAAGCATTTGGGAACAGCAAGCTGCTGCTGCTACGTATTCAGCTTCGGCTGTGGATAATGCAACAGTGTTTTGTTTCTTGGAATTCCATGAAACTAAACATGAGCCAAGAAATTGTACCATACCTGATGTACTTTTTCTATTAACTAGATCACCTGCATAATCTGCATCACTAAAACCTTTCAAATCATAGACATCACTTTTAGGATAATATAAGGACAAGTCATCTGTTCCCTTCAAGTATCTAAGAATTCTTTTTACTGCTGTAAAATGTGATTCTTTGGGGTTAGATTGAAATCTAGCATATAAACCAACACTAAAAGAAATATCAGGTCTACTAGCTGTTAGATATAATAAAGAACCAATCATGCCTCGATACATTGTTTGATCTACATTAATCCCATTTAGGTTTTCATCTAATCTAACATTTGTAGCCATGGGTGTGTGGTTTGTCTTACCGTTGTCTAGTCCATACTTCTTAAGACGTTCTCTTATGTATTTTTGTTGATGGATAAAAATACCATTTTCAGTTTGTTTAATTTGTAATCCAAGGAAGAAATTTAGTTCTCCCATCATGCTCATTTCAAATTCTGTGCCCATAAGATTGGCAAATTCTTTACATAAAAAGTCATTAGTTGCACCAAAAATAATATCATCAACATAAATTTGAACAACCAAAATATCATAACCTTTATTCTTAAAGAATAAGGTTTTGTCAATTTTTCCTCTAATAAAGTTATTTTGAATCAAAAAGTTTGACAGTCTTTCATACCATTGCCTAGGGGCTTGCTTCAAGCCATATAAAGCTTTATCAAGCTTGTAGACATGATCAGGACAAGAGATATTTTCAAAACCTAGGGTTGTTCAACGAAAACTTCTTCATCAAGAAAGCCATTTAAAAAAGCACATTTCACATCCATTTGATATAATTTAAAGTTCATAAATGCAGCAAAGGAGATTAAAATTCTAATAGCCTCTAACCTTGCTACCGGAGCAAAAGTTTCGGTGTAGCAAAAGTTTCGGTGTAATCAATACCTTCTTCTTGGTTGTACCCTTTGACCACGAGCCTTTCTTTGTTTCTTATAATTATTCCGTGCTCATCTAATTTTTTCCGAATTACTCATTTTAAACCAATTACCTTTTTGTGTTTTGGTATGGGTTCCAAGTGCCATACTTTGTTTCTTTCGAATTCATTCAATTCATCTTGCATGGCAACTATCCATTCGGAATCTTTTAGAGCCTCCTCGTGGTTTTTAGGTTCAAGTGATGATAGGAACGCAAAGTGTGCACAAAAGTTTCTGATCTGGGATCTGGTTTGCGTTCCCTTATTCATATCACTAATAATCAAATCAAGAGGGTGGTAACTTCGATATTTCCAAGGCTTAGGCACAAATTCTCTTGTGGGAACAGAAGCATGTTTTGTTTCATCTGCTTGATTATTGTTCTGTTCAGCTTCTGGATCTGCTTGCTCGTCTGTGGGAACAGCTGGATTGGAGACAGTCTGCTGTTCCTGCAATACTGTCTGTTCCTCATTATTATCGTTCCTTTCTGCCTCTTCTTGGATTTGCTGTTCCTTCATCTAGCATTTTCATTTCTTCATCATCGTCTTCTAGATGAGCAAGACCTATTTTCACATGGTTGTTTTCCTGTCCACTTGTTGAGAAGTTAGTTTTATCAAAAATGACATGAACTGACTCTTCTACACTCATTGTTCTTTTATTAGATACCCTGTAAGCTTTACTATGTGATGAGTAGCCAAGAAATACTGCTTCATTGCTTCTTTCATCAAACTTGTTTATACTTCATTTTCCATTAACATGTACAAAACATTTGCATTTAAATATACGAAAATAGGAGATGTTTGGTTTAACACCTTTGAGTAATTCATAGGGTGTTTTTGAAGAGATTGGTCTTATTAACACACGATTCATAATATAACAAGCAGTATTAACGGCCTCAGCCCAAAAATATCTAGGTAAACCGCTAGCAATCAACATGGTTCTGGCCATTTCTTCTAAAGTTCTATTTTTCCTTTCTACCACACCATTTTGTTGTGGTGTTCTACGTGCGGAAAAATTGTGATTAATTCCATGTTCATTGCAATACATAGTAAAATTTGAAATTTGAAATTCTTTTCCATGATCAGACCTTATGTGAATTATTTGATTATTGGTAGATTTTTGTATTTTGTTTGTGAAAAAAAAAAACTCATTAAAAGCTTCATCTTTGCTTACTAAAAACAAAGTCCAAGTGAATCTACTATAATCATCAACAATGACAAATACATATTTTTTGCCGCTACGACTCTGTATTCTCATTGGTCCACATAGATCCATATGAATTAATTCTAGTGGTCTAGCGGTAGTCACCATATTCTTTGATTTAAAAGATGACCTCACTTGTTTTCCTTTGGCACAAGGATCGCAAATTTCTTCCTTAAGGAATTTTATAGCTGGTAGTCCTCTAACTAGGTCTTTTGATCTTAATGTATTAATTAATGTATAACTAGCATGACCTAGACGTTTATGCCAAAGTAGTGGGTCTTCTTCTATGACACTTAAACATGTTAGACTGGTTTTGGGAACAGTGTCCAGGTCCACTGCATAAGTGTTCCCTTTCCTGATTCCCTCGAGCACAGTATCTCCTGTGTCGTTCGTAGAAATTATGCATCGCTCAGAAATAAATTTAACAGAGTTACCTTTATCAAAAATTGAGAAATACTTAGCAGATTGTGTTTTAAATTCTCGACTAAAAATACATTGTCAATGGCATGGGAACATGACCTTCCAACCTTTCCTTTGGCGATTATCTCACCCTTCATATTGTCATCGAAGGTTACTGTTCCCCCATCATAGGCTTCAAGTGAGAAAAATTTAGATTTGTCGTCCGTCATGTGCTTGGAACACCCACTGTCGAGATACCATTAGTCGTTCCCCCTCACTTGAACCTGCAACGCAAATTAATGGTTAGGTTCAGGAACCCAGTCATCCTTGGGTTCCCTGTCGATAATACTTAAATCACATTTTTTAATCCATATGCGTTCGACATAATTTTTATTTGCTTTGGTATGCTGTTCCCTTTTTACACATTGATTTTTCAGGTGTCCAGTTTTGCCACAAAAGAAACAGACTTTACTACTGGGGAGATCTACGTAGACTTTTTTCTTCCTATTATTCTTAACATAACCTAGGCCTTCTTTACTCTTTGTTTTAGCATCTAGAATCCATTTGGGAACTTCATTGATTTTCCCTTCTCCTTTTAAGTTCAATTTATTTTTCAGATATTCATTCTTTTTTTCACGGGATTTTTATTTTAATTTCAACTTTTGAAATTTAGTGCTAAACATGTGAGTGGATATATCATTTACGTCCCTTCTTAATCCTAGCAATTTATATTGATTTATTTCAACATTAAGAATAATAAATTCCTGCTTCATTTTTTCAATTGTTTCTTTCAAAATAATATTCTGATCCAGCAGGTTAAAAAATCTGCTTTGCACATCGATCCTAAATGAATTTAAGTAGGAAACATGATCTTAACTTGAGTTGAGGTCTTTCTTAATTTGGAGACACTTAGTATTCTGTTTATCTAATTTCTCTTGTGTCTCTAAGAGCAACTTAATTAATTTATTCTTACTGAATTTGACCAGGTGTTTAGGAAATGAGCTAGAAGACATTACCTCTTTTTCCTTGGACTCTTCATTCTTGCTGTGATGAGATGCCATGAGACACAGATTTGCTGTTTCTTCTTCTACTGGAGCTTCTGTTTCCGCCTCACTTTCGGTATCTCCCCAGGCTGCGATCATAGCTTTACGAAAATCTGTTTTGAAATTTCCTTTCTTGGGTTGTCTTCCAGCTTCTCTTGCCTTTCCCTTGCCCTTGTCATTCTTCCATTGAGGGCAATCCTTGATGAAGTGGTCAGTGTTTCCACATTTGTGGCATTCAAAATTTGTCTTTGAGTTAGCAGTTCCTCTTTCTTTGTTATGTTTTTGATTTCCATATCTGCTATTTCTGAAGAACTTTTTGAATTTTCTTGCCAACATAGAAGTCTCTTCTTCATCAGTTTCTGATTCTTCATGATCATTTGCTGCTAGAGCTAAGCCTTTATTTCGGGTACTGTCAGCTATTCCCAAATGTAACTCGTGAGTCATGAGGGAACCAGTCAGCTCTTCCAAATTAAACTTGGTGAAATCTTTTGATTCCTGGATGGCTGTGACCTTAACTCTCCAACGTTCGTCTTGAGGAAGACTCCTAAGTACTTTCCTGACTTGTTCATCAACGGGAATGATCTTACCAAGTGACACAAGTTCGTTGGTTATATTCGTGAACCTGGTGAACATCTCTTGGATGTTTTCTCTAGGTTCCATTACGAATCTTTCGTATCTGGACATCAGTAGATCAATCTCTGAGCGCTTCACTTCGCTAGTGCCTTCATGGGTAACTTCCAGCAGGTCTCAAATCTGCTTTGCCGTTTTACAACCCATGATACGTTTATGTTCATTTGGCCCGAGACCACAGTGAAGTAGCTTGATAGCAAGAGCGTTCATCTCCATCTTTTGAAAGTCTTCCTTTTCATATTTAGTGATCGGTTTTGGAATTGATTCATTATTAGAGTTGATGGTCGTCACCTCAAAATCTCCTATTTTAATTACTCTCCATACTTGGTAATTTTCGGCCTTTATGAAAATTTCCATCCTGTTTTTCCAGTAGGTATAGAATTTACCATCGAACATGGGTGGCCTTTGCGTAGAGTACCCTTCTTCCATGCATTCGTTCATCTTTAACATCTTGCCAGAGAACAGGATACTGCTCTCAGGGTTTCCTGATTAAATGAGGAACACTGCTCTGATACCAATCGTAGAAATGCAAATAGATGATCGAATGCAACAAGAGGGGGGGTGAATTGTTGTGTATTATGTTTAAGCTTTTTGCCTCTAATTTTTGCAGAATTATGATAAAATAAAACTTAAACTTAAAATGAAAAAGATAAAAGGAGATAACGATTTTACGTGGAAACCTTCTTAGCCTAATAAGAAGGAAAAACCACGACTCCCCGGCATTTCAAAATTCTCACTATGTTTTAGGCAATCAATTACAATCACATAAAACAATTTGCTTCACTTGAAGCTTCTCTACTATAGGCCTATTCCTCTTTCTCTTCTCTTTCTCCTTCTCTTTCTCTTCTCACGCTTCTCTTGAAGCTTCTCTATTCCCCTAGACTTCCCTTAAGTCTAGTTACAACAAAACACACAAATACCTTTACAAGGCCAAATTCTCAAGAGGATAAAAATTAAATAATTGCTTTAAGAAAAATATAATAAATTAATTGGCATTGGAAAGCTGAAAATATTTTTCTTAATATATCTCCCTTTATGGACACTCTCGGATTCTTTTTAGTTTGAGCATAGTCCCTCCTATTTATAGTGGGAACAGCCAGCAGTTACCTTAGACATACCTACCACTATCCTACACGTTCTCAAAAGAAAAAGATAGAGGAATGCTAAAAATAAACATCCGGCTGTCATTTGCTCAAAGAGGAAAACGGTTCCTTTAAGCTAAAAATAGCATAGGAGTTAAAACAAAAGATCCTAATTAAAATGAGATCTTATCTTAAAAAGAATAAGTCTTAGGCTATTTTTAGATAACCTAAAAATAGTTTTGCCAACTACTTTATTAATTAGTTAAGTAATTAATTTAACTCTTAACCGTTACATCAACTTAAAAACAGAAAATAATTAATTCGCAATTTTTCAGCCGATGTTTTCTTCAGACCTGCGACGTGGGAACAGTGTATTGTCTCCATCTACAACTTCTGTCAGATTGTCAACTTTGGGAACAGTAGACTGTCTGTCTACCTTTAACGTCCTAAGCATTTATCTAACTTCTTGGATATTCTAAGACACGTACAACTTCCACGAACCAAGTCATAGGCTTCATCAACGATTTCAACAAAATCGGATATTCACCTACAAAACAATCTCTAAAACATGTTTGTTTATTTAAAAGTGAAGTCATCATCAAAACCTAGGAAGCCAACAAAACCCATCGGGGCGGGGACGGGGAAAAAATTATACCCGCCGCGGAATGGGGACGGGGATGGGTATTGCATTAATAGATGGGGATGGGGATGGGGATCGGAATTCCAATACCCGCCCCGCCCCGCCTTGTTTGCATCCCTACCTACACATACCCCCTCGACCCCCGTGTCCCATAACGGGTAACCCGTTTCCTTCCTATTTTCCTCAAACATCCACTCTTGAAACCCTACTCAAACCCACCGCCTAATTCTCAAACTATTCACCCTAATAAGAAATTTTCAAGTTCTTGGATTTTTGATTGCGGGTGTAACACCCCGAGATTTTCTAACGTCATTAATTAATATTTTAATGACTTTTGGGTATTTTATACTTATATTAAATTATTTTGAAGTAGTTTTAATAAATTCCTTTCGTATATGAATTTAAATATTAACATATATTTATATTAAAAATACAATTACGATTTCTAAATAAAGATATTCAAATCAAAATTATTATTTTATTTATACGTGTGAGTACACAAAGGTAAGCCTCTTAGTTGGGTCTCGCAAGAAAATAAATCGAGAAAAAAGTAAATAAATAAATAAAACATAATAATAATAATAATAACCATGATAAAAAGGGCACGAAACCCTCGTTGCTTTCCCCACAAGCCGTCACTCCCTCCCCCTCTCTTCTTTTCTCTCTTTCTCTTCTCCCTTCCCCCTTGTTGTGTCCTGCCAGTAGCTAGGCTCGATCAGCCGCTCACGACCAACAACCACCACCACCAGCACAGCCGCCAACAACAGCCAGCAGTAGGGGCTGCGATTTCTCCCCCAAACAGCAGCTGCTCAGCAGCCTCTTCTCCTCCTCCACAAACAGCAACCAACTCCTCCCCGTCCTCCACAGGTAGTAGGCGGCAGAAACCGGTCTTGCTCCACCACCTAGCAGCAGCAACTGCTGCTTTGCGTGCCCCAAACAGCAACAAGTTGCTGGGACGCCAAGGCAGCAGCACCACGCGGCCTTTCCTCCGCCATTTTCGTGCTCCACACCACCTCAACACCACCTATACCCTCACCCCTTTTCTAGTTTCTCCATTGTGAGCCATCTCTTCTCTTTTCTCTAATTAATTTCTAGTTTTATTTGAAGTTTTATGAAGTTTATGAGTGACGTGTTGATTTTTGTGTTATTTTCATTGAATCTTTTTGTGGGTAAGAATTTGATTGATGAATTAAACATGTTTATGACTTAGGGTTTGAAGTGTGATTGAAATTATGGGTCGTGTGTTGATTTGTGTTAGTTTCTTTGAATCTTAGTATGGGTAGTAATTAAATGTTATCTTTGAACACAAACGATTAAGGCTTGGATTTAGAGATGAAATTACCAATGATGAGTTTTTTGGGTTATATTTTGGTGATGGTTGATTAAATAACTTTAAAAGTTGTTTTGAGATTGGGTCGATTGGTTATTATTGTTGTAGAAATGCAAATAGATGATTGAATGCAACAAGAGGGGGGTGAATTGTTGTGTATTAAGTTTAAGATTTTTGGCCCTAATTTTGCAGAATTATCACAATAAAATAAAATTTAAACTTAAAATGAAAAAGATAAAAGGAGACAAAGATTTTACGTGGAAACCTTCTTGGCCTAATAAGAAGGAAAAACCACGACCCCCCGAGATTTCAAAATTCTCACTATGTTTTAGGCAATCAATTATAATCACATAAAACAATTTGCTTCACTTGAAGCTTCTCTATTCTAGGCCTATTTCTCTTTCTCTTCTCTTTCTCCTTCTCTTTCTCTTCTCACACTTCTCTTGAAGCTTCTCTAATCCCCTAGACTTCCCTTAAGTCTAGTTACAACAAAACACACAAATACCCTTACAAGGCCAAATTCTCAAGAGGATAAAAAATAAATAGTTGCTTTAAGAAAAAATATAATAAATTAATTGGCATGAGATAGCTGAAAATATTTTTCTTAATAGATCTCCCTTTATGGACACTCTCGGATTTTTTTTCGGTTTGAACATAGTCCCTTCTATTTATAGTGGGAATAGCCGTCAGTTACCTTAGGCATAACTACCACTAACTTACACGTTCTTGAAAGAAAAGGTAGTGGAATGCCAAAAATAGAATCCGGTTACCACTTGCTAAAAATGGAAAACGGTTCCTTCAAGCTAAAAATAGCATAGGAGTTAAAACAAAAAATCCTAATTAAAAGGAGATCTTTTCTCAAAAAAAAATAAATCTTAGGCTATTTTTAGATAACCTAAAAATAGTTTTGCCAACCAACTTATTAATTAATTAATCCATTAATTTAACTCTTAACCGTTACATCAACTTAAAAACAGAAAATAAATTATTTGCAATTTTCCAGCCGATGTTTTCTCCAGACCAGCAACGTGGGAACAGTGTACTGTCTCCATCTACGACTTCTGTCAGATTTTCAACTTTGGGAACAATAGACCGCCTGTCTACTTTTAACATCCTAAGCATTTATCTAACTTCTTGGATATTCTAAGACACGTACAACTTCCACGAACCAAGTCATAGGCTCCATCAACGATTTTAATAAAATCGGATATTCACCTACAAAACAATCTCTAAAACATATTTGTTTATTTAAAAGTGAAGTCATCATCAAAACCTAAGAGGCCAACAAATTCCCACTTTTTGATGAAGACAAACTTTATAAACAAACTTAAATAAACTAGAGTAAAACAAAATTCTTTAGAGCATACTAGAGATTAAAGCAACTCTAAATAACTTAGTAAATCAACCCGTTACAATATAATTTACCAAGCATGTATAAAACAATTTACTCTATATAAAAACATAATATCAAATATGTTTTCAAATAATTTTCCAAAAATAGTTAAATTAACACAAATCCCTAAGTATTATAAAAGTAACAGCTTTGAAGAAAACAAATTCAGAACACTTAATCAAAGTATTCATAAACTTAAAAACACAGATGATTTTAAGCTAGCAGATCAGAATAACAATCTTTATAATCACAATTAAGCACATTAACTTCCATTATTGGGGCAATATAAATCAATCAAGATATGGAGACTGTGTATTCACAGCTTCTCTTAAGTTTGTGCATATCTTCCCCCTTTTGTCATCAATCAAAAAGAATTGGGAGAATCAAACCACAGCACAAACCATATAGATTTGTTATTGAGGAAAATAAGAAACAGTAAATGAAAGCAAGCACCATGAGAAGCAATCCAAATATGCACATGATTAATATCACAGACCAAGATAAAAGAAACAAATTGTAGCAGCTGTTCAACAAAAGAAATACAATTTTGTACCCCAGATGGTACAAAAACAAAAGTAAAATTGTTTGATAGATATTAGGGCCAACAAATCATTAAAAACGTAGGAAGAGGAATCAAGGAGCAGTCTCATCTTCATCTATGAACTCGGTCTGCACTTCAACAGTGTCCAACTTTGCACCAAGACGGTTTTCCATCTGGATGAGCTGATCAGCAATTGAGGCAAGTGAGACGCGAGTTTCATCTTGAAAAGCAATAAATTGAGACTGGAGGTCTTGGAGCTTAGATAGTATGGAGTTTGAAGAAGCTGCAGGAACAGAATCAAAATTAGCACAACCAGTACCTGGTGAAGTGTGTGATTGAAATGGTGACGGAACTTGATGTGGTGGTGGAGTGGCTGGCTTGGGAGAAGGAGGTGCATTTGTTGTAGGCTCAAGAATGGTGTCAGATGTGATGTCATCAACCATAGCAGCCTTACGCTTAGAAGCTAATCTCTTACTTTTCCTTCGAATTAAATCAGCCTTCTTCCTCATAGCTATCACAATCTCCTCATCACTAGAGTCACTGCAGAGATTGTGATTATCATTATCTTCCAAGGCTTCCTCTTGTTCTTCTGTTTCCCCCTTGCTTGCTGCTTCTCCCTGTTCCCATTTTCCTGCTGTTTTAGTGTTTGCAATTGGAACAGGCTCCTGCTCCTTATCCTCCTTACTTGATTTTTCCTTTTCTTCCTCAACCCTTTCCTCATCTGATCCAACTTCAACAACCTCCTCCAAATCATGCATCAATATCCCTTCATCATTCAGTTTTAGGTGCAAATTGTGTAAGCATTTGGCACCTATTTTCATGTTAGGACCCATAGAGAACTGCAAGCCATCTAGAGGTACACCAAATTTATTGAAAATCCATGTCAACAACCCTTCATATCCAACAAAACTCTTCTTTTTAATGCAATCCGACAAATGAGAAATCATCAACGAAGGAAAGTTTATTTTAATATGATTGGCCATGCAATAAATTAAAATGGCATCACGTAAACTCACTTTACTTCGTTTGGAGTTTCGTGGTAAGATGAATCTGCGTGCAATGTTATACAATATTTTATGCAGAGGAGACAAAACGTTGTGACTAATCTTCCCTTTCTTTTGCTCAATCCCTAAGAATTTCAGAATAGTTCGTTCATTAATCCCAGAGAATACTATCTTCGAGCCAACATAATATGTATCAAAACCAACAGCAGGAACATTGAACCATTCCCCCAACATCAAATTGTTAAATTCTATTTTTATTGCCCTAATAGTGCTGGAACATACTCAATTATCAATAGAAAAGTTTGAAATAAATTCATGCATTAGGTTTGGGAATATTGGATTGCAACAGAAATCAGACATTAATATTTCCCAATTTTGATTTTGCAATATGGCGTGAAGTTGTGGGAAGGGAGTAGAATCATACCAGTACTTGTCTAAACCAAACCCTACAGACATTTCCTTGGAAATCTCTTCACCAATATTGGGATCAGCAAGCTTTGAACGTTTGGCTGTTCTGGATGATGAACCACCTTTTGGTGTGGTGATGTGGCGTTTGTTTCTGGCATGCATAGTGGAGGGTATTGGGGTTTCATTTTTAGTTTCAGTAGATGAGGATGGTGTAGCATCAAGCAGAGGTGGAGGATGAACCACATTGAGAGGTTGTGGTTGAGAAATTTTACCGGATTTTGGGATTTTCTTGCTAGAGTTTGAAGATTTAGGAGTTTTCATTTTGATTTTGAAATGCTTTGAGAGAAGGAAGATGATGAGTGACGATTGTTTGAGAGAAATGAGAAAGTGTAAGAGGTGTGACGTGAGGAAGGGGGTTAATAAATGGGTGAAAGGACAGTTATATAAAGGTTCAACACTTTAATGCATTTAATCATTTCAATTGAATTCTAGTGGTTGATGAAGAGTTGGGACAAATCCAAATAAACCAATTCCCATTTTTTTAAATAATTTGAGTTGACCATATATTAGAAAAATATGAAAAATAGAAATTTTGATGTTATTATATTATATTAAATTAAGTTAAAAAAAACACGTTGCTTTGGTCTGATCAATTCAAAACATGCAATCAAGGAGACATTCATAGTACAAACTTTATCAACTATTTACCTGATCTCTTCAATAATTGATTCACAATCAAGATATTGAGGTTGATTTTTGACCTTTTTCAATCTCATGATGCTTCATGGGGAATTTTATGCCAACAACTTCAGTGGAGTTTGATCATACCAAGTTCCAATCTCATCTTTTCATATTGTTCCCTCGGAAGCGGTTTGGTCATGATATCTGCAACTTGTTCATTAGTGTTAACATGCTTGACTATTATATTTTTGTTTTCTACATTGTCCTTAAGAAAGTGATGTCTTATATGTATATGTTCAACCCTTGAATGACGCACTGGATCTTTAGATATGCATATGGCACTGATATTATCACAATAAATAGGAACACATTCAAATTTAATACCAAAATCTCTTAGCTGTTGTTTTATCCAAAGCATTTGGGAACAGCAAGTAGCTGCTGCTACATATTCAGCTTCAGCAGTGGATAATGCAACGGTGTTTTGTTTCTTTGAACACCATGACACTAAACATGAGCCAAGAAATTGTACCATACCTGACGTACTTTTTCTGTTCACAAGATCTCCAGCATAATCTGCATCACTATAACCTTTCAAATCATAGACGTCACTTTTAGGGTAAAATAGGGACAAGTCATCTGTTCCCTTTAAATATCTCAAAATTCTTTTTACTGCTGTAAAATGTGACTCTTTGGGGTTAGATTGAAATCTAGCACATAAACCAACACTAAATGAAATATCAGGTCTGCTAGCTGTTAGATATAATAATGAACCAATCATGCCTCGATACATTGTATGATCTACTTTGATCCCATTTAAGTCTTCATTTAATCTAACATTTGTAGCCATGGGTGTGTGGTTTGTCTTAGCGTTGTTTAGTCCATACTTCTTAAGAAGTTCTTTTATGTATTTTTGTTGATGGAAAAAAATTCCATTTTCAGTTTGTTTAATTTGTAAACCAAGGAAGAAATTTAATTCTCCCATCATGCTCATTTTAAATTTTGTGCCCATAAGATTGGCAAATTCTTTACATAACAAATCATTAGTGGCACCAAAAATTATATCATCAACATAAATTTGAACTACCAAAATATCATAACCTTTATTCTTAAAGAATAAGGTTTTGTCAATTTTTCCTCTAATAAAGTTATTTTGAATCAAAAACTTTGACAGTCTTTCATACCATTGCCTAGGAGCTTGCTTCAAGCCATATAAAGCTTTATCAAGCTTGTAGACATGATCAGGACAAGAGGTATTTTCAAAACCTGGGGGTTGTTCAACAAAAACTTCTTCATCAAGAAAGCCATTTAAAAAAGCACATTTCACATCCATTTGATATAAATTAAAGTTCATGAATGCAGCAAAAGAAATTAAAATTCTAATAGCCTCTAACCTTGCTACCAGAGCAGAAGTCTCGGTGTAATCAATACCTTCTTGTTGGTTGTACCCTTGACCACGAGCCTTACCTTGTTTCTTACAATTATTCCGTGCTCATCTAATTTGTTCCGAAATGCCCATTTTAAACCAATTACTTTTTTGTGTTTTGGTTTGGGCTCTAAGTGCCATACTTTGTTTCTTTCGAATTCATTCAATTCATCTTGCATGGCTACTATCCATTCGGAATCTTTTACAGCTTCCTCGTGGTTTTTGGGTTCAAGTGATGATAGGAACGCAAAGTGTGCACAAAAGTTTCTAATTTGGGATCTAGTTTGCGTTCCCTTATTCATATCACTAAAAATCAAATCAAGAGGGTGGTAACTTTGATATTTCCAAGGCTTAGGCACAAATTCTCTTGTGGGCATAGAACCATGTTCTGTTTCATCTGCTTGATTATTGTTCTATTCAGTTATTGGATCTGCTTGCTCGTCTGTGGGAACAGCTTGATTGGAGACAGTCTGCTGTTCCTGAAGTACTGTCTGTTCCTGATTATGATCGTTTCTTTCAGCCTCTTCTGGGATCAGCTATTCACCTGCTGTTCCTTCATCTAGCATTTTCGTTTCTTCATCATCGTTTTCTAGATGAGCAAGGCCTATTTTAACATGGTAGAAATATCCTGTACACTTGTTGAAAAGTTAGTTTCATCAAAAATGATATGAACTGACTCTTCTACACTCATTGTTCTTTTATTATAAACCCTGTAAGCTTTACTATGTGATGAGTAGCCAAGAAATACTGCTTCATCGCTTATTTCATTAAACTTGCCTATACTTCGTTTTCCATTGACATGAACAAAACATTTGCATCCAAATATACGAAAATAGGAAATGTTTGGTTTAACAACTTTGAGTAATTCATAGGGTGTTTTTGAAGAGATTGGTCTTATTAATACACGATTCATAATATAACAAGCAGTATTAACAGCCTCAGCCCAAAAATTTCTAGGTAGACCGCTAGCAATCAACATGGTTCTGGCCATTTCATCTAAAGTTCTATTTTTCCTTTCAACTAGAGCTGTTCATGGGCTGGCTACCCGCCAGGCCCAGTCCGTCCGGCTCGAAAAACCTGCTTTTCAGTTCTTGCCTTCTTCATTTCTCCCTCAGGGGCACACGGCTTCACAGTTCTTCATTCCTCCCTCACGGCTTCACGGTTCCATTCTCCAATCTCCATTAAAGCTTCCCGGCGATTGGCGCCTGCTGTGGTAGTCCTCTAGAACTGCGGCTGTCTCAGGTAGTATTTCCGTAATTCTCCAACTTTATATTTTGTATTATATTTTTGATATTTATGTAAAAAATACCCGCCTACCCGCGGGTCCCGCCCGCTTTAAAAATGGGCAGGTAACGACAAAAAATTATGCCCTCAAATGCGGGCGCGGTTTTGTATATTTGTGCCCGCGGGTAGATTTTATAGCAAATACCCGGTCCGCTACCCGCCCAAGCCCGCCCATGAACAGCTCTACTTTCAACCACTCCGTTTTGTTGTGGTGTTCTTGGTGCGGAAAAATTGTGATTAATTCCATGTTCATTGCAATACTTTATAAAATTTGAATTTTCAAATTCTTTTCCATGATCAGACCTTATGTGAATTATTTGATTATAGGTAGATTATTGTATTTTGTTTGCGAAAGAAACAAACTCATCAAAAACTTCATCTTTGCTTACTAGAAACAAAGTCAAAGTGAATCTACTATAATCATCAACAATGACAAATACATATTTTTTGCCGCTTCGGCTCTGTATTCTCATAAGTCCACATAGATCCATATGAATTAATTCTAGCGGTCTAGAGGTAGTCACTATATTCATTGATTTAAAAGATGACCTCACTTGTTTTCCTTTGGCATAAGGATCACAGATTTCTTCCTTAAAGAATTTTATAGCTGGTAGTCCTCTAACTAGGTCTTTTGATCTTAATGTATTAATCAATGTATAACTAGCATGACCTAGACGCTTATGCCAAAGTAGTGGGTCTTCTTCTATAACACTTAAACATGTTAGACTGGTTTTGGGAACAGTGTCCAAGTCCACTACATAAGTGTTCCCTTTTCTGATTCCCTCGAGCACAGTATCTCCTATGTCGTTCCTAGAAATTATGCATCGTTCAGAAGTAAACTTAACAGAGTTACCTTTATCACAAGATTGAGAAATACTTAGAAGATTGTGTTTTAAATTCTCGACTAAAAAAACACTGTCAATGGCATAGGAACTCGACCTTCCAACCTTTCCTTTGGCGATTATCTCACCCTTCATATTGTCACCGAAGGTTACTGTTCCCCCATCATAGGCTTCAAGTGAGAGAAATTTAGATTTGTCACCCGTCATGTGCTTGGAACACCCACTGTCGAGATACCATGAGTTGTTCCCCCTCACTTGAACCTGCAAAGCAAATTAATGGTTAGGTTCAGGAACCTAGTCATCCTTGGGTTCCCTATCGATAATACATGAATCACATTTCTTAATCCATATGCGTTTGACATAGTTTTTATTTGCTTTGGTATGCTGTTCCCTTTTTACGCATTGATTTTTCAGGTGTTCAGTTTTCCCACAAAAGGAACAGATTTTACTACTGGGAAGATCTACATAGAACTTTTTCTTTCTATTATTCTTAACATAACCTAGGCCTTCTTTACTCTTTGTTTTAGCATCTAGAATCCATTTGGGAACTTCATTGATCTTCCCTTTGCCTTTTAAGTTCTTTTTATCTTTCAGATATTTATTCTCTTTTTCACAGGATTCTAATTTTAATTCATCTCTTGAAATTCTGTGTTAAACACGTGAGTGGATATTTCATTAACGTCTCTTCTTAGTCCTAGTAATTTGTATTGATTTGTTTCAATATTAAGAATAATAAATACCTACTTCATTTTATCCAATGTTTCTCTCAACATTGTATTCTGATCTAGCAAATTAAAAAATCTACTTTGCACATCGATACTAAATGAATTTAGGTAGGAAACATGATCTTTACTTGAGTTAAGGTCTTCCTTAATTTGGAGATTCTTAGTATTCTGTTCATCTAATTTCTCTTGTGTCTCCAAAAGCAACTTAATTAATTTATTCTTGCTGAACTTAAATAGGTGTTTAGGAAATGAGTTAGAAGACATTACCTCCTTTTCCTTAGACTCTTCATCCTTGCTATGATCAGATGCCATGAGACACAGATTTGTCGTTTCTTCTTCTACTGGAGCTTCTGTTTCAACTTCACTTTCGGTATCACCCCAGGCTGCGATCATAGCTTTACGAAAGTCTGTTTTGAAGTTTCCTTTCTTGGGTTGTCTTCCAGCTTCTCTTGCCTTTCCCTTGCCCTTGTCATTCTTCCATTGAGGGCAATCCTTGATGAAGTGGTCAGTGTTTCCACATTTGTGGCATTCAAAATTTGTCTTCGTGTTAGCAGTTCCTCTTTCTTTGTTATGTCTTTGATTTCCATATCTGCTATTCCTGAAGAATTTTTTGAATTTTCATGCCAACATAGCAGTTTCCTCTTCATCAGTTTCTGATTCTTCATGATCATTTGCTGCTAGAGCCAAGCCTTTATTTTGGGTACTGTCAGCTGTTCCCAAATGCAACTCGTGAGTCATGAGGGAACCAGCCAGCTCTTCCAAATTAAACTTGGTGAAATCTTTTGATTCCTGGATGGCTGTGACCTTAGCTCTCCAGCGTTCGTCTTGAGGAAGACTCCTAAGTACTTTCCTGACCTGTTCATCAACGGGAATGATCTTACCAAGTGACACAAGTTCGTTGGTTATGTTCGTGAACCTGGTGAACATCTCTTGGATGTTTTCTCTAGGTTCCATGACGAAATTTTCATATCTGGACATCAGTAGGTCAATCTTGGAGCGCTTCACTTCACTAGTGCCCTTATGGGTAACTTCCAGCAGGTCCCAAATCTGCTTTGCAGTTTTACAACCCATAATACGATTATGTTCATTTGGTCCGAGACCACAGTGAAGTAATTTGATAGCAAGAGCGTTCATCTCCATCTTTTGAAAGTCTTTTTTTTCGTATTCAGTGATTGGTTTTTGGATTTGATTCATTATTGGAGTTGATGGTCGTCACCTCAAAGTCTCCAATTTCAATTACTCTCTACACTTGGTAATTTTCGGCCTTTATGAAGATTTCCATCCTATTTTTCCAGTGGGTATAGAATTTCCCATCGAACATGGGTGGCCTTTGCGTGGAGTACCCTTCTTCCATGCGTTCGTTCATCTTCAACATCTTGTCTGGGAACAGGATACTGCTCTCAGAGTTTCCTGATTAAATGAGGAACAAGGCTCTGATACCAATTGTAGAAATGCAAATAGATGATCGAATGCAACAAGAGGGGGGGTGAATTGTTGTGTATTAAGTTTAGGATTTTTGCCCCTAATTTTGCGGAATTATCACAATAAAATAAAACTTAAACTTAAAATGAAAAAGATAAAAGGAGACAAAGATTTTACGTGAAAACCTTCTTGGCCTAATAAGAAAGAAAAACCACGACTCTCCGGGATTTCAAAATTCTCACTATGTTTTAGGCAATCAATTACAATCACATGAAACAATTTGCTTCACTTGAAGCTTCTCTATTCTAGGCGTATTTCTCTTTCTCTTCTCTTTCTCCTTCTGTTTCTCTTCTCACACTTCTCTTGAAGCTTTCCTTAATCCCCTAGACTTCCCTTAAGTCTAGTTACAACAAAACACAAAAATACCCTTACAAGGCCAAATTATCAAGAGGATAAAAATTAAATAGTTGCTTTAAGAAAAATATAATAAATTAATTTGCATGAGATAGCTGAAAATATTTTTCTTAATAAAACTCCCTTTATGGACACTCTCGGATTTTTTTTCGGTTTGAGCATAGTCCCTCCTATTTGTAGTGGGAATAGCCGTCAGTTACCTTAGGCATAACTACCACTAACTTACATGTTCTTGAAAGAAAAGGTAGTGGAATGCTAAAAATAGAATCCGGTTACCATTTGCTAAAAATGGAAAACGGTTCCTTCAAGCTAAAAATAGCATAAAACAAAAAATCCTAATTAAAAGGAGATCTTTTCTCAAAAAAAAAATAAATCTTAGGCTATTTTTAGATAACCTAAAAATAGTTTTGCCAACCAACTTATTAATTAATTAAGCAATTAATTTAACTCTTAACCGTTACATCAACTTAAAAACAGAAAATAAATTATTTGCAATTTTCCAGCCGATGTTTTCTCCAGACCTGCAACGTGGGAACAATGTACTGTCTCCATCTACAACTTCTGTCAGATTGTCAACTTTGGGAACAGTAGACCGTCTGTCTACTTTTAACATCCTAAGCATTTATTTAACTTCTTGGATATTCTAAGACACGTACAGCTTCCACGAACCAAGTCATAGGC
Organism: Amaranthus tricolor; assembly: GCF_026212465.1. Taxonomy (NCBI): domain Eukaryota; kingdom Viridiplantae; phylum Streptophyta; class Magnoliopsida; order Caryophyllales; family Amaranthaceae; genus Amaranthus; species Amaranthus tricolor. The sequence goes on along the minus strand of NC_080057.1, from coordinate 2,493,299 downwards.
TCCACCAACGATATTAACAAAATCGGATATTCACCTAGAAAACAATCTCTAAAACATGTTTGTTTATTTAAAAGTGAAGTCATCATCAAAATCTAAGAGGCCAACAATTGTGAATAATTAGTAATGGTGATGATGTTAGTTGACTATGAAAGTTATTTTGATTGATTAAATTGGGAATAATAGTTACTAATTGTTGTGGTTTGATTGTTGTAAATCACAAATACCCTTATTAGGTTGTTATTGAAGTTATAGATACATGATATTGGTAAGCCAAGAGCATAATGTCAACTTATCGTCGATGGTTGCTAAAGTTATTTGTCGTGTTGTTTTTATTATAGTTCTTAATAGCTTTGGAAAATGTAACAAATGATATCCCGATATGATAACTCTAAGATTTGCCTTATCGTTATATTAATATTATATTAAAATTGTAAGATTTAGTTGTGATTAGTTATTTTTGGGTAACGCGAGCCGATATGCTCAAAATTAGTTAATGCAAAGAAACGATTCACACATACTTCTACTTTAAATTGATGGGTGATAGAGTAATCGGAAACTCATGTTGAATGGGTGATAGCGGTTAATTTGGTATTTAGTTTTGTATGTCAAAGTAGTTAAGGAAACTTATTAGTTCTACTCATAACTTATATAGGTGGCCATTTCGTAAGAGGAAAGTAGAGCCTTAGTTGGGTGATTTTGTGACTTTTGATCGTGCAGTGATGCTTACAGGTACTACACGCAGTAATAACCCTTATATAAAATTTTCTTTAAGACTTTATTGTTTATTTTGATAGTATGCATTGTATCGAAACTATAAAGTACTAGTGAGTGCACTTTATATGAAGAGCTATCGATTATGAAAATTGCGCTTAGAATAGTTTAGAGAATGAGAGTGTTAATAGAAGGCGGGAACCACCCACTTATTTATTTAAGAATTAGATTATGCCTTAATTGGAGTTAGAATGACTCCGTTATAGGTGAATTTCATATTCTATTGAGTGGCTCAGTGGGTTTTGGCGTGCTGCTATCCCAGGGCGCTCATTAATAGTTGAGAGTGGAAGTTATTCCCATCTGATAAGGTACTAGATTATGATTAGCTGGCGTGACTCAACTGGATTATGTCCGGTTGTTTTAATAGTCCCCTAGGTGAGGTTTGATGGGACCACCGTAAGGGGGGTATGAGCATGCTTGGGTCACTGAGCGCCGAATGGCCGATACCGCCCCTTGACCGAGGTGATACCATGCGGGCCTTGCAAACCCCAATATGGTGGCCTCTTCACTGGTTTAGTACCCCAGTGTGTTAGTTTTTCCCGAAGGTAGGACCTGAGAGGGTCAGCTGAAGGGGGCATGAGCTCATACTTTGCCATGGGCGCCGGATGGCCGATAACGCCCTTGGCCGTGTCACTATGCCAGGAAGTAGAGAAAAGATCCACTGATAGAAAACTATTCAGTGATAGAATGTTAATTCATTGATCGAAAGTTATTTAATGATAGAAGGTTCATTCTTTGGTAGAAAGCTTACGCGTTGATTGAACGTTTACTCTTTGATAGAATATTTACTCATTGATAGAACGTCTACTTATTGATAGAATAGTTTATGCTAGTGAGAAGTGTGCCTAAGTTAAGTTACCTCAAGGGTATTACGGACTATGATCATACTTACCCTAAGATAGACAAGCTCTATAAGGTCATGTGTTAGGTATTCTGTTAATGCCTTGGTCGAGTTGAACTATGCGTGTTTTGCAAAAATTTATGTTTGAAAAGAGGAGCGTGAAGACCTGCATTCTACCCAAGAGCACATGGTTCGGGTTGGAAAGCACGTAATGAAATTAATAAGTATAAGTGGCCGATAAACGGTTACTATCTGTGCTTGCGTTTTATGAAATCATCTTATGTTGTTTTATGATATAATGCTATCTATTAGTTGGCCTTATTATATTTGATGCTAGTTACTGACGTGTACGTGTTTGTGTTTATGTTTGTTTGTTGATGACTTTCTATGATTGTCCTGCTATGACACATTGACCTTTGGTCTAATGTTGAGCAGCAGGGGGATCATAGACAAGCGTAGCAGGTACTGGAGCTTCTTTTGTATTGCATTGCATTTGGGGAGAGTGATAAGGGCGAAGCATATCCTGTGTCATACCGCTATCTTTCGATTTTGTAGTTTTTATTATCTTTTGTAAACTTTGGTTGTATATGTTTTGTTATGAGGCCTTGCGTCCTCCCTCGTATATTTGTATTTCCGCTGCGTAATTTATAACTCTGTATGGTTTTAAAGAGTTAAGTCTTTTTTTTTAAAACGCAAACGTCGACACTGGAACTACGATCCATGCTTGGCATGTTGATTTGAGAAGCCGGCGACGAATCATTCCGCCGTGACATAGCTTTGATAGACCGTTGGTGCCTTTACTTTATTAGTTTCTAAATTACTTTTGTTTTTCTACAAAGGTGCACAGTTTTAAGGCAGATGCTGCCAAAATTTCCACTAACTTTTTTTAAAAGTTAATATTAACATTTATCCAAATTCTTTTCCTTTTCTTGTTTTTGTAACACCCGAATTTCCTCCCGTCCTTTACGGTTTTGGTTTCGTTAAGGGGTCGAAAATTCTGGGGTGTTACAGCGGGGCAACCAAAACTATGACCTTTGACTCAATTGATATTTTATCTGTTGAACCTACCACTCATAATCACATTAAACTTGCCAATGATAATTGTGTTCGTGTGAATTATGAAGGCCCGATTTCTATTTCTTCGTCTCTTCATTAAAACACGACCTTTTTATCCTTAATTTGTCATATAATTGTTATTCATTAATCAACTCACCAAGGAACTCAACTGTACAGTTCTCGTGACCGGTCATGGTTGTATTGTGCACGATGCCTAGACGCAGAAGATCATATGTTATGGTATTGAAAATAATGGATTATACTACTTGGATAATGCTAGTTTGGATAATGGATTATACAGTTCTCTGGGGGAGTTAATTTTTCAAGACAAAGTTTGGTGACATATTTTCTGGCAAGTTTGGTTTCGGTCATCCCAAGACCAAACGAAACCAAACTTGAAGAGGAGTGTAGGAAAATAAAGAATAAAATAAACTTTAATACTCCCTCCACACCAATATAAATGTCCCATTTACTTGGGCACAGATATTAAGAGTGGTGTGGGGTGCATTAAAAAGGTGGTAGTTGGGTAGGTAGTGAAGGGTAATTAGTGAAAGGTAAGTAGTAAAGGGTAGTTGGGTAAGTAAGATATATGAGAATATATTCGTAATTACGTGTGTGAACTAAGGGTATTTAAGTAAAAAAAAGATGGACAAAAATAAAAATGAGACAAATGATATGATTTTGCCAAAAAAGTAATGGAACATTCATATTGGTGTGGAGGAAGTATTATATTATCTCCTTATTTTAAAAAGTATTTTATTCTCTTTATTTTAGGAATTGAAGTTATTTAGTTATTATGTTTTCTATTTTGAAGTCTTTGATCTTTTGTATAAATAGAGGTGTTTTTCCTCTAATTATGAATAAGAAAAACTGATTGTTCAAACCCAAACCCTAACTTACTTATTTTCAGCATTATGTTTTTTATCAGCTTTAAGTATAACTAATGAGTGGTAGCACTTCCTAAACCTCCCATATTAATTTTTACTCATTTAAGTCTTGGATTCGTCACCTAAATTGATAGAAATAATATGGTTTTCAAAAAGTTTATTGTTGTGGATTATCTACTGGGAATTACGGCTCATATATTTAGTTGATTGATGTGTTTTTTGTCGAAAACAGCGCAATGGAAAGTGAAATTTACTAATTACATGCTTAGAGATCATATTTGGGGATTGTCTGGTGGAGGAAATTTTGAATTTGATGGGAAATTGATTTGGTTTGATTTAAGTGTTGGGTTATTAAATATGGGATAATGCATTTAGTACTAAAAAGTTTGTCGAATTCAGTTTAATCAGGCTTCCATTACAACATTTGAGACTCAATAAAGACATAAGATTAGAAGATGAACGGTGTATCGACAATGGTGTTGGGCATATTCAGTATTTAGAGGTTAATGAGCTTTCCATTGTGAGGCTATGGAGGTTGGATAATTTAGAAGAAGAAAATTGGAACTGTTTGTATACTTGGGATTTAAGGCAGATATATCCACATTTTGGGAAAGTAAGGCCTGTTTTAATTCATCCTTTTGAAGATCTTGTAGCTATTTCTAGAATGGATAAAACCTTATTTTCTCTGGACTTCAAAACAGCAAAATACAACAGTAGTACTCCAATCCTTCCACATATGAACATGCATTTTGTTCCGGTTCCGCTCTCGGTTGGTCAACGTTCTTTACTCCAAACATGCGTAAGTAAACCAATTTTGAAACATAGTATTTGAGTGCGCACATTTCTCTTTCTCCTCTTTTTAGAGGGGATCCGGGTATAATATTTATGCTATACCCTTTTAAGGGCGTTTCTGAGGATAGTTTTGAGGTGTAACCGCTTATGACCCATCTTAAAAAGAGGTTCAAATTGAGTTAATCCTTATTATTAAAAATGTATTTGCATAAATAGCTTCTAATATGGATTGAACTTACAACATTGAGTTTGTCAATTAAACGCATGAGTCATGACCACTGAACTATATAGAAAAACAAAATCAAAACTCTACTTATATAAGGACCCTTTTTCTATTTTTCGCCTAGAGCTCAAGCACTCAGTGTCATTCCTAATATTGTGTGGGCACTAGGCAAATTTAAAAAATTGGGCCCATTCTATAACAATTTTAAAATATAGATTTAAGAAGAAAAATATAGAAAATATAGTATATAAATTTGTTCACTAAATATTACATGTTGTCTATAAAAAGACATTTTATTGCACAAAATATTCGAAAAAAAACATGTCTCATACGCATTTTTCTTTTCATAATCTCTTGTAAAGTTTTATCAATTGTTTGACTTTTTTTCAATCTTTCCCTCAGTTCATTCCATGTATTCTTATTAGTCATATGCTCTGCACTAGTTTCATGTTTTTTGAGTCTTTCGCTAATATGTTGCCAATCACGTAAACCCTCATTAGCTAGCAAATTTCGATTATTAGCAAATTTAAACAACTTACAACAAAAACTAAACACTTTGTCAACGCTTTTGGAATAAACTAACCATTTTCGATCGCTAATCTCTCCATTACTCAATTTTCGAGCAAAATATGAATAAGAAAAATGCATATTATTAACATCCAAGGGAAAATCAAGATTTGATTCTCTTATAGGTCCCTTTTTAACTATAGTGTCTCTTAATTTATTATCAATATTATCAAAAGAATCCAATGGTAAAATAGTGTTTTCATCATCTTGCATAACATTACATGGATTGGCTTCATCATCTTCATTAACATTATTATTTAAAAATTCACTGACATTCTCATCATCAACTAAATTAACATTTTCACTGATATCATTATGAAAAGTTTCATTTATATTCACATTGTGATGAGAATTTTCTCCTCTTAAAACAAATTTATCAAGAGCTCCTCGTAGTGATTTTTTTATTCTTGTTCTCATTTTTTCTTTGTTCTTTTTTCACACCCAGACAAATGTCTTTTCGGCAACATTGCATAAAAATAGACCAATAAATAAGATATTTAAAGAAAAGAACAACAGCACCTGATGGATTATCAATACTCAATAGACAATAATCTACTATATATTTTCAATTCTACAAAAAATAAAAAAATACAATAAATTAGAAATTTAGATTTAGAGAACTAAGAAACCAAAAATGAAAAAGTGTAGACTATCAAAACCAAAAATTAGAAATGGAATGCACCAGAAATTAACCAAAAATTGAGAATTAACTAAACTATTAAAAGTGAGAACCCTTTCGTTGATACTTGATATTACCCAAAAATTAACCAAAAATTACCAACAAATTACCCATAATTTAGATTTAAACAACATACTATCAAATCTAAGCAATCGTAGACTATACAAATACAATTGCAGAATAATGAAATTAGAATAAACTACTTAAAATCTATTAAAACTAAAGAATGAATTGGAATAAAGTGCTCAAAATTATCTAGAAATTGAAAAAAAAATTGGAAGCTATTCGAACTGATGAAGATGTCGGTTGAATGTAGAAGATGAAGCCTTTTGCAATTCTGAACCATATCTTTCTCCTATTTAAAAATGGAAGCTTTATTACTCTTTCCATTAATTTTTCAATATTCCCAATGAAATAATGATGACAGCTATGGGAAATGGAATGCAAAATGAACTTTCCAATTATCTCTCCTCTTTATTTGCTATATGCGTGCTGTAGGTTACCAATTGTACTGCTGGATTAGAAAATTAATTTTTTTTAATTACTTATACTATATATATATATATATATATATATATATATATATGGGCCCCTAAATATATTGGGCCCTAGACGGTGGCACTCCTTTCCTAACCCTAGGGACGGCTCTGCAAGCACTGCACCCTCCTCCCCCAGATCTTGATTAATGTGAGATATTGGGATATTAGGTTGATGACTCTGACTCTAACCTTTAACTCTAGTATTGTTAATTTTGTGTTAAGTGATGCATGAATTTGGATGGTTTGACACGTTGCAGATGCAAGATTCTAGGAAGAACATGGTAATCAATGTTTCACGGAAATAGAGCTGTTCAAAACAAACCCGACCCGAAAATCCGACCCGGAATCGAAAATTATCCGACCCGAAAAAATATAAGTTTTTTTAGGTTTACCGAACCGCAATTACCCGAACCGAAACTTCACTCGAACCGTTTGATAACCGAAAAGGGCAAAATCGAACTCGAACTGCAACCGAATTTTATAACCGACATATAAACCTTAACCGATGTTACCCGAACTGAACAGTTATCGACCCGAGTCAAATCCGACCCGAATTATGCACGTAACCGAATGCAACCTGACTAAAACCGATTAAGATCGAACTGTTTTTAACCCGAACTGATACAAACCCGAATCGATTATTAATCGAACTGTTTTTAACCCGAACTGATACCAACCCGAACCGATTGTTAATCAAACTGTTACAAATCCGAATCAATTTTTCACCTAATTTTAGCAAATTAGGTCCAATTTCAGTTATCTAATTATGATTTTTTGAATATTTGAAAACTAATTTCTAATATTGAAAGATTGTAAACAAGATTATATATAAATATTTTAGCAAATCAATTATAAACCAATAAGATTCCACCAATTCTTCAAGCTTTAAGCCCCAAAAATTTACATTCGTCACTTATACATCCACCAAATATAAATATACAAATATTAAGTTTTTAACCCCAAAAATTTACATCCACCAAATTAACATATACAAATATCAAGTTTTTTACTCTAAAAATTTACATCCATCACTTATACATCCATCTAATGTAAATATACAAATATCAAGTTTTTAACCCCAAAAATTAACATTCAATCAGCAACTATATATAGTTATATATCCACCATAAAATCTCTCACGTACTGCTGCTTTGCTTGTGGTACCATATTTCAATCTTGAACAAAAACAAACAAAAAAAGTATTAAAAGAAAGTAATTCATTCTTATAAGAAAGATACAAAAAAGAAACGCCTAAAATTTTGCTACCAGAATATGTATTACATGTCAGGTGAGATCATTGTAATGCCTCTCAAGGTCAACAAACACCGCATGTTCAGCAAGCTACCAACATGAATCATAGCTAAGGAAACATTTCTAATTGCCTAATCTCAAGTAAACAAGGCTATTCGAAAGTTGCCTATAAGACTAAGACTCATGGATAACATTCACCCAACCTAACGATTATCAAGTTTCCATGTGACTTGTAAGGTTAAATTACTTGTGTCCAGATTCCGTGTTTCAATTTGAGCCACAATCAGATCCATAAGAACCAACATCTTTTGCATGGCAACAATCAAGTGAATAAACCATAACTGAGTACATAAAGTACACGAAACACGAGTTATAGTAGAATGATAATTAACTAACATTTATTTAAAAAGTAAAATACGTACCAGATTCTGAAGACGAGGATCCACTTGGACCCTGATCTCCCTTAGCATGCGATTCTGCATCGGGGACTTAGTCACTGCCAAGAACTAATCCTACTTCATCAGATTCTTCTTCATATCCAAACAACCAATTACGAGTTAAAATCAAGGCTTCAACATGTCTTGATAAAAGGGATGCTCTCCATCTATTCAAAATTCTTCCTCCCATAGAAAAAGTTGATTCGGATGCAACTGTGGTTATTGGAATAGCCAATATGTCTTTAGCTATTTTAGACATAATTGGGTATGTAGTTTGTTAGTCTTTCCAATACAACAAAATAGCAAATTTCGAATCACCATGCATGTGCAAAGGTGATTCAAGGTATTTTTCCACTTCCGATAAAATATTTGAAGAAAAAAGTAGTTCTTGAGAACTTTCAAAACTCTGTAAACAAACAATAAAACATATGAAACTTATTAATAGTAATAATAATAAATATATTGTTAAAAAGAGTTTAAAATTAAATAATACATACCTCATAGCCATCAGAATCACGAGAGCATGAACCAACTGATGCGACATTTTCAGAAGTAGAAGCTTAATGAGTTTTAGTCGATAAAGTAATTGTAGACTTGTAATCATTGAAAAGATTGACAAGTCCAGAGCGAACCCTCACAATTTGTTGATAAACCTCATCCTCAGATTGATAAACCTTTCTAAAATGATGTTTTAGAAATGGAATCTTATGCCTAGGGTCAAACACCGCAGCAATAGACAAAATTAAAGAGGACTCGCCCCAATATTTCTCTAACTTCTCAAACATCTCATTTCCCATCCCTCTAATGCAAGTATCCTCACTTTCACAAGCACGTCGTAGGTGGTATTTTGCCTTACAAACTTGTTCAAAATACAGATTTGCAGTGGGATAATCTGACCCAGAAAAAAGATTGGTCATTTCATAGAAAGGTTGAAGAATAGAAGCCATGTTTTCAACAGATTCCCACTCACGATCAATGAGCTTTAAGGTGTAGTCAGGCTCAGTACTACCAAAGCGATTCACCGCAACTCTATAGTCAAGAGCTCGCTTCAACATTAAGTATGTAGAGTTCCATCTCGTTACAACATCCAACCACAATTTCAGCGAAGAAGGTTTTTCCAACTGAGATACAAAATCTCTAAACCTAATCATCCTTGCCTCGGATGAATCAATGTACTTGACATTATCACGCACAAGTTTGACAGCAGGATCAATTGCTTTTAATCCATCTTTAACAATCAAATTTAAAATGTGTGCCGCACAACGAATATGAAAATGTGCACCATCACATGGAAAAGACGAATGGCCATTTAAACATTCTTGTAACAAGGGGATCATGGAATCATTATTGGTTGCGTTGTCAACAGTCATGCACATAACTTTTGATTCAAGACCCCAATCCTTGATCATTGCATAAACAAGCTCATAAATCGCACGACCAGTGTGTGGGGGAGGGAAATGACGAAAATTAAGAACTTTCGACTTCAAACACCAATCCTTGTCAATATAATGAGCCATTAAAGTCAAGTATCCACGAGATGTGCAAGCTGTCCAAATGTCACATGTCAAAGACACTTTGCTATCTAAATACTTCAAAGTTTCAAATAACATTTTCCTTAACTTAGAGTTTTTCCTCATGCACCATCGAGTGATTGTGGATCTAGATATATTCTTCACCTTTGGATTCAAGTAACGATGCAATTTCCTTGTGAATTTGTGCTCAACCATGCTTAAGGGGTATCCATAGTACATAATGGCCTCGGCAAAAAGAGAACAATATTTTCTCTGACTAAAATCACCAATGAGATCACCATTTTTAGCAAGTCATTCTTGGTAAGGTTCACAAGTCTTGAGGTGATTTCTACAATTAGAGGTTCCATAGTGACCTTCGGCTCTATAATTAGTATTCTTACAATGGCGACAAACAGCATGTAATGAAATAACAACATTGTTATCATCCTTCTCGGCCACTATGGTAAAATGATCCCAAACTGGTGAGGTACGCTTTCCAAGTCCTTCAATATCCTCCTGAAACTCAGTTCTAGTTCGCCTTCGACCTCCAGCTAAAGAAATTCCACCTCTTCCTCTACTAGTTTTTGCACGCTTTGGTGGACGAATAGGACGTTGGACAACTTGTCTAGGGTTCGGGTTCACATTCCTTGGAGTGGATACACTAGTTTGTAACTCTTCAAACGCTGTTAATTTCAACAAAAATAATACACATGCTAGTAATTTATCTCAATATTGAACACAATGCAAAAGAATGATAAACTACACAAAACATATAAGGTACTTGAACCATTAGATTAACAAATTACCCGTGTTCGAAATATTGTCAAATTGAAAACCATTAGCTTCATTTGCCTCATTAAAATTCATCTTCCTACAATTAAGAATTAGAGATTGAACAAATTTAATCCCATCTTCTAATTTCAAAAGAAGTATTGAACATTGTTTGAACAAAATTATACATTAATATATATTCAAGATTACTAATACAATTACAAACTATCTTATACTTCTCCGAATAATAAGCTATTAAAAATGAGTGACAAAGAAAAACTGCTTGGAGGACTTATAGCGGGTATTCTGAGACTACTTCAACTCAGACTACACCAACTAAGAGTGCAAGTAAGCCTCCGAATCCTAGGTATAGTCCGATGAGTTTACATGTAGTTCCCATAGAGGAATGACACCAACAATATTTGAATATTTTTTCAGTAAACGAGCAGATCACAGCTCTCCTTGATCCATCATCAACAAATTTGTTTCTTCGTGATACTGTGAAAATTGTGTCCGATAGAAGCAAAAACATTTACGTTAGAATATTCAGATCCAATATATGATTGTGAATTGTGAAGCAAAAACCATAGTGGTATGACCAATAAAAAAGAAAATGATGCTAATTTTGGTCCATTTGATAAAGCTAACTAAAAACACCAAAACAAGGGTTCAACAGATGAACAACTTACAAAAACTTGACAGTTGCAACCATTTCAACATAGGAACAACATATGAACAACATATGAACAACTTACAAGGGGCCATTTGATAAAGCTAACCATGAATATCAGCCTTTTTCTATACAAAAACTTACAATTTCAACCCAAACAAGAAAACAGATGCAAAAGTACAGCGACATTTGGAGATTTATAGTTGAATAGTTGCTGAAGAATCGAATTGACAGTTGAACAGTTCAACCCAAACTTACAATTTCATGTAATCTATGATAAACACTGATGATAAAATTGAAGTTATGAACAATGAGAACCATGAAGACAAACTATATTAAAGATTACTAATACAATGATAAAGAATACCAATTACCAGCTCATTTTGAAAGATAAAGAATGCCAAATTGCTACTAACAGATATAATTGCTACGGTACAGAGAAAAAGAAAAAAAACAAGAGCTTCATACCTACGGTACTACAGGCTGCCGGAGATGAACGTGTTCTACCGGCCGGATTGGAGGAGAACAGATGGTATTGTAAGAGGGCCGCCGGTTTCAGTGAGAGGATGAAGAAGAGAGAGTTGAGTTAGGGTTTATTTGGGCGGGATTTGGGAATGTCGCTGACTCGCTGGAGGAAAGGATAAAGAAAGGAACTTTAAGCCATGTTTTATCAAATGACGATGACGTGGCACGTTCTTGACCGCTGATCTGATATTAAAATTATAATCCAACGGCTAAAACACCTTATCCGTGTGCTATCCATATAACCAATAACATTTTGTGCAAGTAATGTATCAATTGAGTAATATATTCATCAAATTGGACAATTAGTTATCTTAATCTAAAATAATTGAGTAATATATATATATATATATATATATATATATATATATATATATATATATATATATATATATATATATATATATATATATATATATATTATAAACTAATTGAAATAAATTGATCTGCCATAAAATGAGCATACATCAATTAAAAACCCGACTATTAACTTATTTTGATATTGACCCGATCGATAGTTGTCCGTAACCGATAACTACTTGAAAAATAAATCTCGAACCCGATTTATGCCCGAAAAAATCGAACTAATGTAAGACCGATGACAACCCGAGCTCGATTGACACGCGACTCGAATTTCAACCGATAACAAACCGGTTTGAACCCGATAATGCGAACAACCGTTGTTAAACCGACCCGTAACCAACCGATCTGACCCGAGTATGACCCGTTGTTGTATACAACCGAAAATTTACCGATTCGAAAACCAACCGAGCCGAATTACACCCGTGCGAAACCGACCCGAATGAACACCTCTACACGGAAAGGAAATATGATGAAGCAATAGATTTCTATACACGAAGCATTGAGTACATAGAAAATATGCAAGTGTATATGTTGAGGGGTAAAACATATAACAAACTCCATAATATCCATGAAGCAAACAAAGATTTTTTGAAGGTTTTAGAAATTGATAGTTATTTCTACAAAGAATATCGAAGCCAAGAGGTAGTGATGGACTCTCTTATAAGCTAAGTAGTCTCAACAATCAACATTTGTATAGAGGAGGTAATGATATACTCTCTCCATCCCTCTGAGTCTGTATTGCTTAAAATGCTCTTATATTTGTAAATAATATGATGTATACTCAAGGGACTGAAAGAGTAATTGTTAATGAGTTCAAAACAATAATACCACAAAATTGATACCCAAATGTTTTTTTTAATGCCTTTTCAATTTAAAGATTACATATAATTGTTAGTTGTTTTTATTTAAAAATGTAGCTACTTTTCACTTGACATACTTGATGCTTTATGAGTAATAAGGTTTCTTCTACTACAGTAGTCTCAAAAATCCGTTTCAAATTGAAGGTTACGTTTAAAATATCCTATATACGGTTGATCGAAGTGAAATTTAAACTTGGTTTTTCATGGATAATATAAAAGCTTTTTTACAAGATTTTATTAGATTTGTCTCGATGTTTAGAATTTTAATGTATAGTGTATGATTTTTATTCAACGTTTTTATAGATACTAAGACTTGAATCATATTCAAAAGTTGTGGAAAAAAAGTAAATGTAGCAAACAAAATGATACGAAAAGATTACGTAAACATTGTCGATAATTTATTTAAGGATCATGATATATTTATTCTGTAGTTGTTGGCTTTTATTATTTTACCAATCCCTATATTCATTTAATTAATGATTATTGTTTTCTAAAAGTCATTTATTTTCTCATTAATAAGAAATAAATAAAATGCAATAAAAGATTAGTCGTTCCAATTTTAAAATTTTTTCCCAGTAGGAATCTTTCTATTTCAGGAAATCTTTATGGACAAAATAACTTCATGTATCTAACACATTTTACTAAAAGAGCATTATATATTTACATTTTTAACCCTAAATAATTACTTGATAGTATCGTATTAATTGTAACCTTCTTCTTATTATAACTATTTTCTCTTTACTAAACATTTCGCTCCTTTTTATGATTTCAAGCGATATTAATAATTATTTATTTCAATTAATAACGACTTTTAATAGAATATTATCTTTCATTAACACTCTCCTTGGTTCCTTCCTATATTTCAAATGGAAGAAAAAAAAGATGGACGGAGTACAAAGAAAAACATTGATTTATGAGAATTCCAACTTTGGGTGTTTTAATTCTAAAATATTCAACTTTGGGATAATATTTAAAAAATTCTAAGTTTTAAAAGCAATTTTTTTCTTAAAATTCTTAACTTTGAAATATTATTTAAAACTCTTAACTTTAAAAAACAAACTTTAAAAGAAATATATATAGCCCACTAAAATGATGTCACTTACACTAGTGGAAAATACATTATTTGCTGCGGTTTTAGGGTCATTATATGCTGCTTTTGAACCCTAGCACTTGTGCTAGCAACAGATGCCCAATAACAAGGGTTGCGGTGCAAATCCGTAGCATATAACACCATTATATGTTGCGGTTCTAGGGGAATTACAGCATATAGCCCCCTTTTTATTAAAAAAAAAAAGAAACTATATGCTGCGGTTACCCTAGAACCGCAACATATAGTGGATTTTTTTGGTTTTTTTCGTTTTATTTATATTCCCATGCATAATAATCATCACCATATATATACAATTAAAATCACCATATAATCACCATATTCACCAATCATCATCAATCATCACCAATCATCAATCAAAGAAGAATTTTAATAAATATATATATAATATATATCATAAATAATATATACTCAATAATTGCGAAAAGAATATATATATATATATATATATATATATATATATATATATATATATATATATATATATATATATATATATATATATATATATATATTACAATCTAACAATAATTTAATTGATTAATATTTATAGAAAAGTCATAAATCTAAACTAATTACTCTACCATACACATAAATTGATACATGACAATCTTGTCCTGCATTTCAACCATTTCGTCTTTTATCAAAGGACGTGATTCTCTTGGAGTGTCGCTTAAAACCTAAATAATATAATATAAAAAAGTATACATTAGATTCTTGTATACATAATATTATAAATATATAACATAATTTAAGAACGTAAAATACATACTATTTTAATATTTTCTACTCTAACTTTCTTTACGGCTTGTAAAATATTGTCCATAAATTTCACCGTGTAATAACCGCAATCAATATTATTTTGCTACGTTTTTTCAAAGTACAAAGTACTTCTCTGTCTCATTAAATTTTTGCTACAACTTTGAAATCTGAGAGTTTTCTATAGGTCTATAATCTAATTATGAACAATCGTGAATTACAACATAGGATCAATTATGAATATGAACAAGAAGTAAATCGGAAAAGTGCATCAATTTAAACAGGAAGTAAATATTCATGGGTAAAGAAGTACATAAGCATTTAAGCAAGTTTTCCTGTTTTTAGTCTGAAGCAGAGTATTAAATTGAACACAGGTTCAATTTTTTTAAAAAAAAGAACATAAGACCACTAAAAAAGTACATCAATCTATACAAACTTTACAACACGCAACACTCTGCATCCTTGTAATGAAACCGTTTAATGGATTGAGGCTTAACCAACAGAGCAAAAACGACACCATTTTATGATACAATTGCTAGGCTATTTTCAAGTAGCCGAGATTGATTAATTAGAGTACTCGATATGAGATCCACGGCAGTGGGCCCATGTTAAACTTAATGATTAAGGACATTTATACATCTACAATTTTTTTTTATTTGGGAGTAATGATAGAAAATTCAACTTGTATGTGGTGAGAATTGAAGCCCTAAAGGGTGAAGAGAGACTTTTCAAACACTAGACCAACTTATTAGTGTTTTCTGAGTTGAAAAGGTACTTTGGTAGTCCGTAAATGGAGCTGAAGAAAAAAGAGTTTCGGTAGTAAGCTAACTAAAGATGTGCATTTTATAAAGAAACAGTATTTCTTCATCATATGGAGTAGGAAATATCGGGAAAGTACAATTGGCAACTGTTCCAATAATCCTCTAAGAAAAATCATATGGGAAGGTAAATCAGTTACATTAAGAAATAAAAAGTTTGCTTGATAAATAACAATAGGTGACCAGCCATCAACAGCTCTGCATGTATTTTGATTGAAGTCCAAGTCATGTAGAGTTGAAATGCACATAAGCTGGACCGACTTGGACCGACACCATTAGAGTAGTAATAGTGTATTGTACTATATTATAGTCATTTCTAGATAGGTTTATTAATATTATTCACGACTTGAAGATTCAATTTTCGAGAGAAAATATAAATAACATTTTTTAGATTATAGAGGATTTTTTTATAAAAAATATAGCCTGCACAAAAAAAAATAAATATCCAAACAAAAATTTTTAAATTATAGAAATTTTAAAATCAAATATATTTTGTAATACAGATAAAGGGATATTAATGTAGCCAAAACGGGTGAATTGAAATGAGGAAGAGGGGAGTTTGTCCTAGGTTTTTGATAAAGAGATGAAGAAGAGTGAACTGAGTAGTGAGCAAGGGAAAGCAAAAAGAGAAACCCTATTACACGCCAACAATTAAAGGATGAGTGACAATTAAAATTGACAATTGGCACCTCAAAGCTGATTGGGAATCCACTTCGCAAAAACACTATTCATCAAATGCCTACACTTGAAAGCTTTTTACCACAAGATATTGAGTTAACCATTTTATATATTCTCCACTATTAAAAGATTTTTCTAGATAGTTTTTAAAAAGACTCATTTCAAATATTGAGGACGATGATTGAAATTAATTAAGTTGTTCAATCTCTTAAAATATTGAAGTTTCGAAAGAAGAAAGATATACTATAGAAGGAAGCAAGTACTTCCTCTATTTTCTATTCATATTTATTAAAAGTTCTAATGCAAAACAAAGATCATATTATTAAAATAATAATTTTTCAAAACTCTAAGAAAACTGCAGCTCAGAAAATTTAATAAAATGAATGTATCATAATCTTGCATAAATATATCAAAATTTTCTACTAAAATAAACATTTATTGGTTAATTATTTCATGTTAATGGGGTTGTCAAATAGAAGTAGCAAATATTTCTACCAAGCATATTTATGCAAAATAAATTGCTAATAGATATTTCATACTATAAATCAAAAGCTTCATTATTGCAATTTTATTTAAAATTTGTCGTTATAGATAATTTCATACTAAAAAAGTAGTGCAGTTGACGACTTTTATATTAATATTTTATAAAAAAATGTATAATGTCCTACTTATAAAAAGTAAATCATTATTGTTACGAGATGTTTTTTAATCACAGGACATTTGACTTTATGAAATTTTGACAATAATCTCATAGCTTTTACATTACATACACACAAAAACTAAAAAAAATATATTTATATCGAGGAATTCGATTCCATTAAATAGCTTCGGCTCAAAAACCGAATTTTCTAATTCTTCTCTTTGTTATTTTGATATTAGCATACAGAGGAATTTAATGATTTATTTTTGACAGTACAATTTCACTAAGGAGTTTTAACTAAATGACAGAATTACCATAATGAGAAGAATACAATTATTAATTGACAAAAATATACTTTGTTCCATAATATATCATATCGTATTACAATAATTAATAAGTAGTTTAATACTTATTTTCTCACAATCATTATTTTTTCATAAAATCTAACTTATGCAAGGTACTAACGTCAAACTCAACAGGGTAACTTGGGGGTAAGCGTGCGAAGCACGCGATCCCCCAACTAGTAAGCTTAAAAAGCCTTAAAACGCAACTTGGCACGTAATTTCAAGCATATGCCTATTTTTCTCAATTTTAACCATTTTTAAACATTAATGTATGCTAATTAGTATAGTGTACCAAGTTTCATGCCAAACAAACAGGGTTTGGACTACTAAAAGCGAGTTAGTGTCGTAAAATACATAAAAAGCCTTAAAAATGCAATTTGGCATGTAATTTCAAGCACATGCCATTTTTTATACAATTCTAACCATTTCAAAAAAATAATGTATACTAATTAGTGTTGTGTGCAAAGTTTCATATCAAGCAAACCAAGTTTGAACTATTTAAAGCGAGTTCGTGCCGTAAAAAGCTTAAAAAGCCTTAAAAACGCAACTTTACACGTAATTTCAAGCATATGACTATGTTTTTCAATTCTAACCATTTCAAAATAATAATGTATACTAATTAGTATTGTGTGCCAAGTTTCATGCCAGACAAACCAAGTTTGAACTATTTAAAGCGAGTTAGTGCCGTAAAAAGCTCAAAAAGTCTTAAAACACAACTTGGCACGTAATATCAATCATATGCCAATTTTTTTTTTTAAATTCTAACCATTTAAAACAATAATGTATACTAATTAGTGTTGTGTGCCATGTTTCATGCCAAACAAACTAGGTTTGAACTACTTAAAGCGAGTTAGTGCCGTAAAAAGCTTAAAAAGGCTTAAAAACGCAACTTGGCGTGTAATTTCAACCATATGCCCATTTTTTTAAATTCTAAACATTTCAAAACAACAATGTATACTAATTAGTGTTGTGTAACACTACTGATTTTCATTTCGGAAATGTGGCTCTCGAACTGGATCTTATTTCTACATGGACTTTACTCATTGCACTGCAAGGGGTGAGAAAAATTATAGGTATTATCAATGCATGTAATAATATTAATGGTAGATATATATGACTTTAAAAAATTGGTAAAATTTTTAAACTTACGTATTCAACAGGGATTTGAATCTTGTGTTACGAGGTAGGCTTTGACCTTGACGCAAAGAATCGAAGACGTATACGATATTAGTCATAGGACATATGACTTGGAGAGTCCAATCCATACTATAAACGTAAGTTTAAAATCATTTAATTGTAGAACATGTAAACTTCGATAAAAGTCAAAAAATAAATTTAACTTCAAAAACAAAACCTACTTTTCAATATAAGGAGCCATAATAAACGTGTATTTAGCTCCAAATGAACATCTTTTTCTTCTTATGATATTGGTGACCTCGTGGGAGGAACTTTCGATGTTGCATGAATACATATTTACACTTACGTGGATTCCTTGTCATCGATACATATTGGGCATGCTTTCTTCCCTTTGTTCTTATACCTTGATAAATAGCTATATGCCAGAAAATTATTAACGGTGCATAAAAGCATTGCACATAATATGAACTCCTCATTAGCATGTATATCAAGCACAAAAACCCCTTCATCCTACATATTTCTCAAATCCTCAATGAGAGGTGTAAGATTATGCCATTCCTAGGTTGTTTAGGACCCAATATTAGAAGCGAAACCATAATGTACTTACGCTTCAGTACCAGCCAACTACTATGTTAAGAACTAAGATTGCCGAATTGGTTCATTCCATCCGTACACAGTTTGAGCCTTAAATTACAATCTTCATCCCCAAATGTCTTATGCAACCTATCAATAGTCTTCCACTCCGGAGAATCATCTGAATGCGTGAGCAAGTGACCTTTCTTCACCCTATCAGCATCCCACCTCAAATTTAATGCATCTTTCTTTATAGAAAACAAGCGCTTGAATTTAGGTATCATTGGAAGATACCACAATACCTTAGCTGGGGGCTCTTAAGCATCCCGAGCTCCTCTATGCTTATAACGCGATAACCCACACCTCAGACACTCTTTTAAGTTTTCATTTTCATTTCGATAAATCATTTGGACACGCATGAATCTTCTAGTAATCTAAACCAAAAGGACACATGAAATTTTTGGCATAATATGTCGACTTTGGAAGTTCATATCCATCAGGAAGCATCTCACCTAATGCTTCTAATAACATTGTGAAACTAGTGTCACTCCAATTGAACTTTGACTTAATGTTGAAAATTGTGAACGTGCCTGTTAGTTTGGTGAAATTTATACATACATACATATATATATATATATATATATATATATATATATATATATATATATATATATATATATATATATATATATATATATATATATATATATATATATATATATATATATATATATATATATATATATATATATATATATATATATATATATATATATATATATATATATATATATACACTAGTGGAAAAAAACGTATTTGCTGCTTATTATTTGCTGCGGTTATTGTATATACGCAGCAATAAATAGGAAATGAAATAAAAAAAAAAGCCAAACAATTGCTGCGGTTTTTGGACCTAACCACAGCAAATAATCACTTGCAAGCTCAATTGCTGCAGTTATTGAGTGGCCTGCAGCAAATAACCCTTACTCATCCACCCTAATTGCTGCGGTTATTGATGGGCCCGCAGCAAGTAGCTTATTTTATGGCGCCCAATTCTCAACGTTAATTTTCATAAAACCCTTAAGCTTCCTGTTTTATTAACCACAAAGAAATATACTGTTTTTCTTCATAAAACACGCACAGCAGTCTTCGTTCTCCATATACTCAAACTTCATCTTCATCAAACTTCATCATCTTCTCCATTGAAAATAAAAACCGTTCTTGTTTATTTTTTCATAAACTTCAAACTTAGAATCTTCATAAACTTCGAACACATAATCTTCACAAACGTTTGCTTGCTGTTTCGTGCATTTGCTTGTTCATCTGCGTGTGTGTGCATTCTTCAAAAGCGTTTGAAACCAAAGGCATTTGCTTGTTCATCTTCAAAACTCACGAATTAAGGTATTATTTCTCTTTTTTATATGACCGTTTGAAACCAAAATTTTGTTGGCTTGTTCATCTTCGAATTTTCATAAACCTACTTCGAATTTTGTTGCTGTTCTTGTTGCTGTTCATCGAATATAATTATGTTTCTGTTCATCTTCTTGTTGTTGCTGTTCTTGTAAAAAATCTTGTTACGTTGTTGTTCTTGTTGCTTATTCTTGTTGTAAAAAATCGAATATAATCTTGTTGTTCTTGTTGTTGTAAACTTAATCAAACAATCAATAAAACCATCAAATAAAAAAGGGCAGTCATGAAGAAGATGAAAAGAGAATTATAGTTATTTGCTTGAGTAATGAAATCTTGTTGTTCTTATTCTGATATAGAGAATTAAAGTAATGAAGTCTTACATAAATGAAATAATTGTTTTGAATTGAAGTGAGTATCTAGTATTTTAATGATTGTATTTATTTGCTTGAGGGTTAGGGAAATAGGTGAAATTTTAATATGAAAATATTAATATTGCATTCTTATTTTTCATGTTATTTCTATTATAGTTAATACAAAATAATAATACTCCTAGTTGATAAATAATACTAGTATATATATTATTATTTTTTTTTAAATTTTTAGAAAGATTATTATAATCAAAGAGTTTAAGTACCTTCAAATAATTTGTAGCAATTCTAAAGTGACCAATTATAGTTATAAAGTAATCACCTATAAGTTTAAAATGATCACTTTTTATAGTATAATTGAAGTCATCATTAACAATCTTAAAAAACATTATTAATTATTAATTTTTATTGTTTTTATATGAATATTATTAATTATTGTTTTGTTTTGAATCAATTAATCACATTAATTAGGATGACAAACGATCGTTCTTGGATGTATAGAAGCATTGAATCGTCGGAATTTATTGATGGCATATTAGAATTTTGTAGTATTGCGGTTGAACATCAAGTTAGGACGGGGGGAGTTGGTTTTTATATATTATTGTGTTGAACGTACGTATTAGAATTGTAAATCATAGTCATATTCTTAATATTACTTAGCTTATGTTCTAATATATTTCTATTCATACTCTTTCAGGTACTGATATATAATGCATCTATTCAGAGACGAAATTGTCCCCGAGATTGAGACCTCGGATAATGAGCATCATAGTTACGACAGTGAAGAGGACCAAATTGTGAGATTCGAGCGTATGGCTGAAGACGCTCCACCTCTAGACAATGATTTTGAGACTGAAGACGCCCCACCAATGGATTCTCCCACTACCAGTAAGAAAAGAAAAGGGCGAGGTCCTACGAAAAACCTCAAAGTCACGGAACCAATGCATTTGGAATACAATGCATTGGGTCAACCCTGCGGAAAATGACGTAGGCAATATGGAAAACAAGTGGGCCTATGTATCCGCAAGATTTCCATATTGCACGCATGGAACAAGGTTCCAGAGGGTTTGAAAAACTCTCTATGGAATGATACTGTGGTAAGCAACTTTACTATTTTTACTCATTTAGTTTCATTTTAAAATTAATTTAATTGACAGTAACAAATATAAATTTTTTTTGTAGAATCTTTTCCACATCGAGAGCGATGAGGACAAGAAGAATGTGTTTCTTTCAGCTGTTGCTGAAAGATTCAGAGATTTCAAATCCAAGCTAGTAACTGGCTGGATTACGAAGACCCGTGCCCGTACGACCAAAAAGGTCAAAACGGGAAACGAAGGTGGAGAGCAAGCACCTTCGAAGATGCCCTACGAAATATGGGGTCACATATCGAAGAGGGATTGGGAGGCCTTTGTTGCCAAAAGAACAACTCCCATAGAAGTTGTAAGTATTTCATATTATATTATAGTTTACCAATTTGAATTTACTTCTTTTGATTCAGTCATTAAACTAATACATGACATTCGATTTCTATTGATTAATTAGGAAAAGCGTGGTAAAGCTTCAGATTCTGCAAGCAAAAGGAAGTTTTACCATCGCTTAGGCCAGAAAACGTACAATGAGGTCCGAAAAGAGTGGGTGGATGCGGGTTTATACCCCAATCAAAGTTCATCCACACCCTCATCTACGACTACCTCCGCATCCGTACATACTCTTGCTGGAGATTGGGTGCGTGATTGGTATTGCGGGCTTCATTCCCGAGATGCAAGTGGTAAATTTACCATTAATGATCCGGGAACGAAGAAGGTTGCTGATGCTGTGGTGAGTTTTGAAATTATTAAGTATATTCTTCATTTGTTTTGTATTCTTTGGCTTTGATGTACTTATACTAATTACTATATATGTCACTTTTTATTTGAACAGATGGGCTGGAAGGAAAAAGAAGCTACGGGGGAGTTCACCCCAAAAGGCAATGTTGACGCATTGCATATGGTCTTAGGGAAAGACCACAGTGGGCGGGTAGTCGGAAAAGGAGGCGTCCGCGTGGGGTTACAGAAGGCATTCGGCAAAGAGTGTGTTGCTACTCAATCCCGAACGGCACTGCGGGAAGAAGCAGCAACCCTCCGAGCGGAGATTACGAAGGACGTTCTCGCGAAGTTGGCCACCGTGTTGCAAAAGATGGGTGCACCCATTGTGGACTTGGCAAACCTGATTGTCAAGGATCAGGGAAGTCAACATGGGGATTCTAACGCTTTGGTCGAGCCAACACCCGAGCCCATTACCCCCGTAGCACCCCAGCTCTTTACTAATACCCCCGTTGCTCAAATTCCGGAGCCAACTCCGGTGCCAGTGCTACAGGTACATAGTTTTTAAATATATAAGCACTTATTAATTTAAATTGCAACGCGTAATTAAAATTTTATTATGATGCTTATTATACTAAACGGCACAATTTTCAGGAGGCGACTCCTTGTTCTCTTTTGCTGCCTCAGTTAGGTGTTGCTAGTGATGGCGACTTAACTGAGGTTGCATATGGTATGGCACAGCCAAATAAAGAGGGCCAAACAGTGCATTCAGTGCCTGTTACAAGTGGCCACATCAGTGTGGCCGTGGAGACTATTGTAAAGGGGTTTGAAGATTTCTCACTCCCAATTCCAATGCCAGCATGGATCCTTGAGAAACTATCAGACGCCCTAGGTAGTTTCGTCACATGGCCATATGCTTGGGTCCGATTCACTAACATGGTAAGAATCATTTGTACCTTATTTATTTTTATTTTTTTAATTGCATGCTCACACTAATTTAATTTTATAAATTGAAATAGCAAAAGAGTCCAAAGGGATCTTGTAGAGAGGTCGGTTCCTCAGCAAAGGTGTCGACTGGGTCAAAGTCGATGCCAAGCACTCCAATTTTGATTGATGAGGAGCTAAAAGATCTCTCTCAAGATTGCAAATGGCTGCATTATTGTGCATCTCGCATAAGTCAGGAGGACCCAATCTTGTTGCCCCTGCTGAAGGAGCAATACTGCTTTTCAGAAGACCCGTATGTAATTATTGGTCCTAGTGACATCGGGCAATTTTTGAGAGTAGAGATGCTGAACGTAGCTCTTTTCCATGTCTACATGAGGTGATGTTCATTATCTTACAAGTTAGGCATTGTTGTTTAATTGTTTTAATGACCGAATTACTAACAAAATTCTCTTATTTGTGAGTTTAGTGCGGTTTACGAGGAGGTAAATTCTTGCGAACCTCCAATAAAAATTGGATGGTTTTGTCCGGAGACGATTTCGGGTAGTAAATGTAGAAATGATCCAGATGTCGTCAGAGCATACATTGAGACTGCTTTGACTAATTCCCTTGCATGTAAACACACATTCATTCTGGCTCCATATTGGGAAGAGTAAGTTTTATTTTTGAAATTGAACTTATCTTTTGATTTTTAAAGTCACCTCATCTCTAATTTGTTGATTTTAAATTTGTGTTTGTAGTTTGCATTGGATACTTTTGATTATATGTCCTTTAACGAACACCGTGCATGTCTTCGACTCATTACAAAAACCTAACAGCCTACCTCGCAACACAAGATTCAAAGCATTGTTGAATGCGTACGTAATATTAATTATTTTACCAATTTGATTTAATTAAGTGTTATATATATATATAAATGGTATTACTTTTCCCATGCGTTTCAGCGCAATGAAAAGAGTGCGTGGACAAATGGGATCTACATCCAGAGCCACATTTCCAAAATGGATAGCAAGACAGGTACACAAATTCGATTTTATGGGTTTTGTATAGGTTTGGTCAAATGATCATGAAAAGAACACGAAACAACCACAAACACTTAAACAAAATTCTGATCTAGCAAACTGTCGACCAGCCCTCCTTCGGCTCAGCTTCTAGGAGTTCACGGGGATTGTTAGAATGGTTTTAGGACCTTGATAGCTAGATCCAAGTACCAAGATTCCATTTCCACTTTAGCCTAGGTCCTGGATGCATAGGTTTGGACTCCACGTGTCGTGCAAGGTGGTCCGGTCACTAGTTTGATGCTGTCAATTTCGCGTTTTTATTTGTCAATTTCGCGCGTAAAGTAGGTCAAACATGGTTTGTTATGCACGAAACTTGGCACACAACACTATTTGGCATATATTATTGTGTTGAAATGGTTAGAATTGATAATAATAGTCATATGCTAGAAATTAGAAGTTAAGTTGCGATTTTATGCGTTTTTAAGCGTTTTTGTGAATTTCGCGCGTAAAGTAGGTCAAACATGGTTTGTTATGCACGAAACTTGGCACACAACACTATTTGGCATATATTATTGTGTTGAAATGGTTAGAATTGATAATAATAGTCATATGCTAGAAATTAGAAGTTAAGTTGCGATTTTATGCGTTTTTAAGCGTTTTTGTCAATTTCGCGCGTAAAGTACTCAAACTTGGTTTTGATGCGAAAACGGGGCTGATTAAGGCCTTGGTTATGCAAGGATTAATGTTGTGCGTAAGCTTTGATTAATGACACAGTCAAAAACTACAAATGATCATGAAAAGAACACGAAACAACCACAAACACTTGAACAAAATTCTGATCTAGCAAACTGTCAACCAGCCCTCATTCGGCTCAGCTTCTAGGAGTCCACGGGGATTGTTAGAATGGTTTTAGGAACTTGATAGCTAGATCCAAGTACCAAGATTCCATTTCCACTTTAGCCTAGGTCCTGGATGCATAGGTTTGGTCTCCACGTGTCGTGCAAGGTGGTCTGGTCACTAGTTTGATGCTGTCAATTTCGCGCGTAAAGTAGGTCAAACATGGTTTGTTATGCACGAAACTTGGCACACAACACTATTTGGCATATATTATTGTGTTGAAATGGTTAGACTTGATAATAATAGTCATATGCTAGAAATTAGAAGTTAAGTTGCGATTTTATGCGTTTTTAAGCGTTTTTGTCAATTTCACGCGTAAAGTAGGTCAAACATGGTTTGTTATGCACGAAACTTGGCACACAACACTATTTGGCATATATTATTGTGTTGAAATGGTTATACTTGATAATAATAGTCATATGCTAGAAATTAGAAGTTAAGTTGTGATTTTATGGGTTTTTAAGCGTTTTTGTCAATTTCGCGCGTAAAGTAGGTCAAACATGGTTTGTTATGCACGAAACTTGGCACACAACACTATTTAGCATATATTATTGTGTTGAAATGGTTAGAATTGATAATAATAGTCATATGCTAGAAATTAGAAGTTAAGTTGCGATTTTATGCGTTTTTAAGCGTTTTTGTCAATTTTGCGCGTAAAGTACTCAAACTTGGTTTGTTAGGCACGAAACTTGGCACACAACACTATTTGGCATATATTATTGTGTTGAAATGATTATAATTGATAATAATAGTCATATGCTAGAAATTAGAAGTTCAGTTGCGATTTTATGCGTTTTTAAGCGTTTTTGTCAATTCCGCGCGTAAAGTATCAAACTTTGTTTGTTTTGCACGAAACTTGGCACACAACACTATTTGGTATATATTATTGTGTAGAAGTTGTTAGAATTGAAAATCATAGTCATATTCTAGAATTTATGTGTTAAGTTGCGATTTTATGCGTTTTTAACCGTTTTTGACACTAACTTCTATTTTCTCTTAGTGCTTTCAACAACCTCCTTCTTCCGTTGACTGCGGCTACTACGCGCTGAAGTTTATGGACGATATTATAAATTCCGTGAAGGAATTTGGAGTCGAAAATATAGATGCCGTAAGTATTTGTTACGTTCTTAATTAAATATATTATTGGTAAAATCTAAATGTTTCTATATTAATAGCTTTTATTTTAATATTATAATATAGGTTTTAAACGACATTCCGAGGGAAACACGCGCTTTGAGAAGTGAAGAGATGCGCGAATTAAAAGACAAGATTGCTGTGTATCTTGCTAATATTTGTCCTTGATAAATTGTAATTAGTATTGATTATTTTTTATAGTTTATTTAATGTATATATATATATATATATATATATATATATATATATATATATATATATATATATATATATATATATATATATATATATATATATATATATATATATATATATATATATATATATATATATATATATATGTACGTACATATTATATTATATATATATACGAGCGAGAGTTTATTATTACAAAGAGATTAATGTTGATTATCTGTGATTATCATTGGATTAATCACTGTTATTACATTGTAATATTATTGCATTATTATAAGGATTAAACGGAAAAAGAAAAAAAAAAGAGACTTATTGCTGCGGTTTTAAGCCTGACCGCAGCAAATAATGCCACACACTTATTGCTGCGGTTTTTCCCTCTGACCGCAGCAAATAACACCTATTATTTGCTGCGGTTTTAGCCCATGACCGCAGCAAATAATGCCCTTATTTGCTGCGGTTTTGAACCGCATCATTTAAAGTAGGACATTTGCTGCTATCACTATTGCTGGGGGCCAAAACCGCAGCAAATAATGGCAAAAAAACCGCAGCAAACGAGGTTTTTTCCACTAGTGATATATTAAAGACTAACATATTTATATTAGGAATAGAATTTTTTCATTATTAAAATAAAGAGGTTTAAATTAAAATTATAATTATAAGTTATTAAAAGTTTGTGAGCACAACGAAGGTGGGTTTTTCTTAGTTGGGTATTGATAGAAGGTTTAACATAAAATAAAACGAGTTAGGGTTTCCAAGGGAGACTTCTCATTTGACTCACTCACAAAACTCATGTGTCTCTCTCTTCCCTCTCCCTCACTGTCTACACCTCTCTCCCTTACCACAGGCCAACCACAACTCCTCCCCCGCAGCCAGCAACACCGCCAAGTACCCCTCAACACAAGCAGCCGCCAACAACAGGTTATGTCATCCTGCAGCCGCTAACAAACAGAAACAGGGATAGCCGATTTTGGCCTTCCCTCCAACTTATTTTGGGCCCTGTGCCACCACTACCACAATCTCCATTTACCACTTTACTCTTTTGCTAGTCTTATCTTTATAAGCCATCTCCCTTTCTCCTATTCGATTTCTTCTTGTTTCCAATTAAAATTTTATAAAGTTTATGAGTCCAGTGTTGATTTTTGTTTTATTTTCATTGAATCTTATTATGGGTAAGAGTTGATTTATGATTTGAAACTGTTTTGTAAATTGAATAGAATTCTAGAAACTTTGAATATGTGATTATATTGTGAATGGTGATAATAGTATTTATAAATAACTAAGATTATTAGTCACTAAAAGTGGTTGAAAATTTTTAGTTGTTTTATAAAGATGATGAGTATTATTGTTAGTTAATTTTGGTATAATCATAGTTATTAGAGCAAATGTTGTCATTTTAAGAATGCTTGACATGGTTAATTCGTCAGTTGTTTTAAGCGATGTAATTGTAGCCAAATTATAAGTTACTATTAATGTTCGTGACACGAGTGATTGTTAGCAGTTTATGACATTATATGGTGTTGTGGTTTAACTTGAGTCTCGTTGGTTTAAAGAAATGGTTATAACGTACACTTTGTCATAGTGAAAGCTTATTTGATTGTTGGTGTAGTGAATGTGAAAAGTTATTTAATTGTTGAGTTAATATCATAACTTATGAACAAGTACAAATTGAGTAACGTGAATTGGTTAAGTGTGTATTAGAATAATTGAAAGTTACTTTGAATAGGTGAATGATAGTTTATTTTAGCTTTTAGTCTCTCTTAAATGGAGAAAAGTAGGCTTATTAGCTCTACTCCAAACATGTCTAGGTTCTTATTTTATAAGAGGAAGGTAGAACTTTAGTTGGGTGGTTATTGTGACTTTTGGTCGTGCAGTGACGCTTATAGGTATGTACACACAGTAATTAACTATCATATTCATTGTTTCAAAGTATCATCAAACTTTCGTGATTATCTGCGTTATATTAGAATTGTAGAGCCCAAGGAAGTAAACTTGCCATTGAAAAGTATGTTAGTGGTATACGAAAGTAGAATGAAAGTATTAGTAGAAATATGAGAACAAGTTCCCCAATAGCAGCGAATGAATCATGTTTGTGTGTGGAATCGAAATGATTTCTTGTTACTAAGCCTTGAATATGACTAATCAGCGTGACCCAACTAGAATTTATCTCCGATTGATTTAGTAGTCCCTTAGGTGAGATCTGACGGGATCATTGTATGGGGGGTATGAGCATACATTTGTCATTGGGCGCTGGATGACCGATACGCCCCTTGATCGAGGTGTTACCATAGGGGCTTTGCAAACCCCAATATGGTGGCCTCTTCACTAGAATGGCACCCTAGTATGTTTCATTTTCCGAAGGTAGGACCCGAGAGCGTCAACTAGAAGGGGTATGTGCTCATACTTTGCCATGGGCCCCGGATGACCGATAATGCCCTTGGCCTTATCACTATGCCACAAGTAGAGAAAGGATCCACCACTCTTGAATACTCATTTAGGGATTAGAAGTCATGGAAAGGAAACCGTGGAGTAAATAGGGAATGTTAGATGGATGAGAAGAAACCTTATTGTTGTGCCATGTCACTATTTCATCCATTTATTTAATGATTATAATTATGATAAGTTTGTTGATTACTCACGTGTACATTTTGTTCTTGTTGTTTCATCATGACTTTCTATGATGTTCCTGCTATGATACATTTGACTATGATCATTATATTTGGCAAAGGAGGATCATAGTTTGGCATAACAAGTATAAGCACTTCTTTTGCATTGCATTGGGGGAAAGAGAAGAGTACGATCGTAGCAATTGTTGTACAAGTAGCCAAATACTTTGTAGCTCTTATATTACTTGTAAAGTTTTTGGGTTGTATAATTCTTTTGTATGGAGCCATGTGACTATGGTTCATAGTTCCGTTGCGTGATTTTTGGATGTATGGTCGTAGGAATACTTCTTTTATAGTCGTCAAAGCCGATGCGTTAACACTAGAACCACGATACGTGTTTGGATTGATGAATTGATGAACCGACGACAATTCCTTCCGTCGTGACAGATTTCTGGAGGGCTTTGAGGACTTAGATTAGTTTAGTTGAATTACTTTATTTACCGATCTTTGTTACATCCTTATAGTAGAGATGCTACTGAAATTTCCACTCATGTTTTTCTGTTTATGTATCACCCGGATTTTCTTCCGTCCTTTACGATTTTGGTTTTGTTTAAGGGGTTGGAAATTCAAGGGTGTTATAGTGGCCTAAACCCGCCCGAAGTATGTGCTCTCTAAGGATGTGAAAACTATTTATCTTTGATACATTGCCACACTTGATACATTGGCAATAAAAACCAACTCCCACTGTCCTACTTGATGTTTGACGGTAATACTATAAAATTCTAATACCCCATCAACAAATTCTAACGATTCAATGCTATCATACATCCCAAAACGATCTTTTGTCATCCTAAGTGTGATTAATTAAAACAAAATTAATAATCATTTTTAAACATATATACTTAACCCTAATTCAAACAAATTTATCCTATTTAACCCTAATTAACCCTATTTAACCTAATTAACCTTCATATTATTTAAATTATTCAAATTATGTAGATTCTAATTACAAAATATATAAACCAAAAAATAAAACCTTTTTTTAACGAAATACAAATAAATCAAAATAATTAACAAACAAATAATAATATAAACTTGAAAAATGTTAAATTTAAAGACAACTACGTGCATAAGTAGATTCACATTCAAATAAGCATTATGACAACTTTCAATCTACCTTAAAAATCCTAATTAATCAAAACAAACACATAAAAAATAAGAAAACTTGATATGGGAATTATACAAATTACCTTAGTATTTAGATGATAATTGTGTACTCTAAAATGGAGTTATGTAACTGATCCAAGTACGCTTGGTCAACGCGTGAAATTGGATTTGAAACGAAGATGAAGGATATTCCAAGGCCGATATGCAGCGTCTTGACAAGAGCTGGACTGCCAGGCCTCCTCTCAACACAACCCCGATGCTTTCCTTTGATCAATCAATGGAATGCTCAGTGTTCTTGGATAGAATGAAGTGTAATCTTGAAGACTGATCAAGGGTTTACACGTTCATGAAGGGTAGACTGACCCTTAGTAACCCAATTGCACAGCAATTGAAAGGAAAAACACACTTAGTGAATTTTCTGATTTTTATTCATCAAACTTGTTTCTTACAATGATTACATCATATATTTATAGAACTAGGCTACATGAACAAAGGCATGAAAATACACGTGGTTAACTAACTCTAACGGTCGTTTTTATCCATGTGAGTTGCACGTGTTCATTTAAGAACATAACAGAATCAGAACATAAGGCAGCCTACTGTCAGTGTGTTTCTGTTGACTGCATGACCTTCGCCTCGATTTTCCGTGCACTTCCGGTGATTGTAAGGAGGGTTCTTGGGCCATGACAGCAAGGCCCATGTAAGGAGATTCCAATTCTACCCTCCACGTCCTCCTATGAACTCTGGTCACACCTGGGCTGGTCCGTCAAGGTAGCCTGGTCAGAAGGTTGGATCAACAGCTGTGGTTCTTATCTGCGACTGGGTTCCTTTGTGCTTTTGTTCTAGGTGATTGTGTGCACTTCCAATATGTTTCTTGGACCTTTATGGCTAGGCCCATGTATAGAGATGACGTCCCCATGATTGGTTAGGTCCAGATCTCCATGGTCAAGGCTTGGGTCATGCTGCAAGGTGGGCTGGTCAGCGGATTTTGCTGAGTGTCTGATTACTCTTGTTCTGACGTTGCTGCTGGCTTTCCTTGCATGAACCAATATGATTCAGTAACCTACAACGGAAAAACAAAAACAAAATTAGTAAACCATTCAAAAAAGAAACTAAACCCTAAAATAATATAAAGCTTGCACCTAGGTTGAGGAAATTAAAATGAGAAATTACCTTGAAGATGAACTTGAAGAATAAATTTCATGGGTTCTAATTAGATGAAACTTCAAGAATATATTGTGGGTCTTGGGTTTGAAGACAGTAGCAATGCAATGTAGTGGGTCATGGGTTTGAAGACGGTAGCAAGAAGAAGAAGAAATTTGATGATGAACTTGAAGATGAAGATGAAAGAAGAAGATGAAGATAAACTTGAAGGAGAAGAAGCAAGAAGATGAAACAATATGTATATGCGGGTTTTTTTTTGATGAAGTTTGAAGGAGTAGTATATACTACTTATGTGTATTAGGCGTGTTTTTTGCAAAAACAAAGAGTTGGGTATATGCTGAGATTCTGAAAATCGTAGCATATAGTGTGTTATATGCTGCGGTTTTTCTAGAGTCGCAACATATACCCTTCTTTTTTTTTGCCTCGTTTTTTCAATCTATTTTATGTTGTATCTTCTAAAAATCATAGTATATGTTGCGCAACATATAAGTTTTTTCCACTAGTGTTATGTGTTTTTACCTTTTATATTTGTTAGCAATATTTTAGGTGTTTTAAAATATGACACCCTCTAAAATTGAAATTTTTAGATAAAAATGTAAGGTTGAAATTTTTATAAGGAATATTTTACATGATTGGCACGAACTTTTACAAAAGGGCAATGGTTATCTTGGAAAATTTCACAAAATAGCATTATACTTTAAGAATTCAAACTGCCATAACATTATAAACTAAAAAACATTTAATTTTTGGTTATCTTGGAAAATTTCTTTTTTGCCCTTGTCTTCTGATTCTTCATCCATCTTCTCCATCTTCATCTATCTTCCTATTCTTCCTATATCTTCTTTCATCCATCTTATTCTTCTGCTCTTATCATCTCCATTTTCAGTTGCCAAATCAATTTTGGACCAACTCCAACTCTAAAACAAAAACAAAAATTTTCAATATTATTATATTTAACTCTCTCTAAGATTCAAACTTTAATACTTTTAACTACGAAAGTTTTGAGAATTGAAAGGTAATTAAAGGATTAAAGTTTGAATCTTGGAGAGGAATTTAACCTTTAAATATGATAATATTGAAGAGTTTCGTTTTAGTTCTGGGGATGGAGTTGGTCCAAAATTGATTTGGCAACTAAATATGGAGATGGTGAGAGGAAAAAAATGAAAATGGATAGTTGGAGTAACACATTTGTAATCAAAGGTTAAAGGAATAAATCCTAACTTAAACTATTACTTCTATTTTTATTATAGACTAATAAATTTATATTATAATGTCATTTCACTTTATTATTTTCTTATTGAAAATTTACAAGGCAAATATATAAAGTCAAAATTAATTTTTTTCAAAAGGGATAATTACAGATAAGCTTCAACTCTATTTGTTAAATATAATTTTTGCTATAATTCTAATTCATTTATGTCTACATGATTTTTGATTTTTCATAGTTTAATAGGGTTTTAAATATAGTAAATAATTTGATAATCTATCGACAGTTTACCCCCTCCCCCAATTCAAAATCAGGACTTCACCCTTGAATCCATGGCGATATCAAACAAACAATCAAAGCCAATAACAAATCAAAGATGACGATAATGGTAGTGAAAGCATGAAAGGAAATCAAAATCCGACATAATCATAAAAATCATGACAACGGTGACAAAGAATGCGGAATGTAAAAATCATAGAACTCATATGGAAACATTGAAATAGAAAACAAAATCCGATAAAAAAATCACTTCCACACCTAACGAAAGATGAAATGAAAAATCACATACAATCATAGTAAATGGCGATGAGAATGACTGGAAATAGAGAACAAGCAAGGGTTGAAAATGATGGAGATTGGAGAAGACAATAGCGAAGGGAAGATTCCATTTTAGTTTGCACTTTGCAGCGTTACCAACTAGAGGGCTAGGGTTTTTTAACTGCAGGTGGCCCAATTTTTAATTATTAATCAGTCAAATATCCAATCTCTGAAATCATTGGAATTGTATTAACATTGCAATTTCACTGATTTCATATGATTTCTAACAACTATTCAACAATTTTATTGAGGTCCAATTATATGAGCAAGTCAACTCAGTATATGTATAGTAAAATTTTTACTTTTCCTAGTCTTTTATTAAATCATATGTAATATAGATTAATAATTGTATTATACTCCCTCCTATTAAGCTTATCTGTTCCGTTTCCTTTTATAGTCAAATCATCTTAATTGTCTCATTTCTATTTTTAGTATGGGTTTTTAACTTTTATGCCCTTAGTAGCTTTATCCTATTTTCAATTATACCCTTTATTACCCATATTAATTTTCCTCATTTACATTAAAAATCCATAATACCACTCTCTTTCCTACCCTTAGGGTCCCACTATTGACTCTTCTTAAAATCCGTAAAAAGTCAAATGAGACTTTTAAGGTGAATAGGAGGGAGTATTATATTTGTTGTCCTAAAATAAACCCAAACAAAATAATATGCTACTAGACATATCTTACTTATGTTAATTAAACACTGAAATTCAAAAAGAGTATTAGGCAATTTTAAAAGTTTAAATGTATTTATTTATTTTTATTAAATGCCTATATTAATTATTATGGCATGTGAACAACCTTTTTCCAAATTGAATATGACATTTGGCTATTTGACTGGAAATAAGAAATCATTTTAGAGATTTCTACATAAACTTACTTAAAGGAGGAGCATCAAGTTATCTTCCCACTTTCGAGATGGGCCAATATAAATAATCTATTTTTATAATTCATCATTTTAAGATTAAGTGCACATTAAACCTACTTAATATATGTGATCTTACCATAAGATCGTCTCATTTAAAAATTTGCGAAGAAATAAAATAATAAAAATCCATTTAAAATTCATTTTCTACCCATTTTATTTATGTATAAATAGAAACTCGTTTAAAAATCCAATTCTTTTTAGGAAAAATTGACATTAATAATCCAATCCGTGAATAATCCCACATTTAGATTATTTTCTAATAATCCAACATTTGCTCTTAGTCCGCTATAAATATTCTAACCTTTGTTTTAATTTACTGACAAAATACCCTATTATTATCTAATATTAGTAATTTAGTATGCAATGGGCAATTATATATGACAAATAAATATAAGATTATTAAAAAATAATTCAAAAATAAAAAATAGATAAATAATTAGATTATTAATATCAATTTTATGATTTTTAAGGCAAATCCATAGATCCATTTAAAAAGAGGTACGATCTGAACAACCTCGGGCCCCTTGCTTAGCAAAGTCATGAATCATGTGGTCAATTTCCTCAGTTATCATCCACTGACCACCATCAATCAATCAGCATTAGTATTCTTACTCCCGCAGGTCTCACCTCATTAGCATATGACATCAACGTGACAAATGTGTACCATTTTCCCTTTTCCCGGAAACAAACGAACCGCCGTCAGAAACAGCAAAATCCCTCCAATCCCAACAATTTTCTTATTTCTTATTTCTTATTTCTTCTCCATCACTCCCACTCCTTCACTCATTCATTCATTATTCCCTCTCTGTAACCCTTCCGATTCTCTGCACACTTTCTGACTCTAAAAATCATTCAGATTCTCTGCTCCATCTCTGCTTTAAGGTTATCATCAATGGAGACTCTAACTGTTACTCCGTCAATTCGTCTCTCTCCTCACAATCACCGTCAGCTTTTATCATCTCTTTCGTTTCCGACCGTTGATTTTAGTTTGAATTCGCGGTTTTATTCTCGAGCTCGTTCTCTTTCTACTCGATGTCCTCTCAAATGCTCCGCTGTTTTGTCTTCTCCTTCAGTTGGTATTATTTTTGGATTTGTTGATTTGTTGATTTTTATTTTAGTTTTTGTTTATTAATTGATTGTTTAAATTGAAAAATGCAGTGAACAATTCGACGGAATTTGTTGAAGCAGCGCAGAAAGGAAATTTAATTCCTTTGTTTAAGTGTATTTTCTCTGATCATTTAACTCCTGTACTTGCCTATCGGTGTTTAGTTTCAGAAGATGATCGTGAAGCGCCTAGTTTTTTGTTTGAAGCTGTTGAACCCGGAGTTCTTAACTCTCATATGGTACGAATCTCACTCTTTTTTGTGTTTTTGTTATTCGAATTTTATTTTGAATTTCGACCAATAATTGAAAGAAGGGTGTTGCATTTAGTGATTTGAAAGAGTTGGCGAGGATTTTGAATTGATAAGAAAATTTAAATCGAAAAGTTAATGTTAATTAATATATAATTTTTACTTTTTATTGTCCACTTAAATTTTGAATTGCATGTAGTTATCTGTAAGGGTTTTGAAGGATTTTTGAAATGACAAGGAACATGAAAAATCAGAAATTTTGAAAGTTGTAATTTTTTGATATGATGAAATGATTTTTTACTAAATAAAATAATCAGAGGAGTTTGTTATTGAAACACAAGTATCGTGAATTTTTTTTAACAATTAATTAATAATATATTTAAACTTTAAAATTGATAGCATGCTATGTTTTAAAAGACAAAGTGCAGGGTCCTTTGTGGATTTTTATTTATTATTTCTGAGTAATTAATGATGATTTGCAAGTTAAGATGTAGACTGCCTCCTATTAATCTATCTTTAACCAAAAAGTTTGCACAAAAAAGTGAAAAGGTTGAAAAGTTGAGGATAACTTAGTTTAATTGATCTTAGTATGGATGGTTTTATAGGGAAGATATAGTATTGTTGGAGCTCAACCAAGTATGGAAATTGTGGCCAAAGAGAATTCTGTGACAGTGATGGATCATCAAGAAGGGAAGAGGACTGAAGAGTTTGTGGAGGATCCACTTACTGTCCCGAGGAAGATAATGGATAAATGGGAACCACACTTGATTGATGAGCTTCCTGATGTCTTTTGCGGTGAGATTATATGAATGATTTGTTTCCTTTACGCGGTATTGATTTGTTAACTTGGTTATACTCCGATTGTATACTCTTGCAGATTCTGAAAATTTGCAATAATGTTCTGAGGTTAATTTTAGTATGAGATAGATGTTGGAGATGATAATATCGTAATTTCTTTAGTTTGATTCCAAGACTTTGTGAATTTAAAATTGTACTACACCTCTGATTTATGGGCTTTATTTGCCTTTAAAAATGTGGGTTACTCATGTCAAGTTGCTAATTTTTGTGTTTTTTGCATGAGTCTTGCATTTATGTGCATGCATTATGGTGACGGTTGACTTGGAGTGCTGTGCAAGTAGCCCCACATCATCTCCAATGAGGGTGCTGTTGCTTCCCATGTACGTTTGTCGAATAGCGAACTCATACCAAGATGTTTTGCCTCGAAATTAAAGCTCAATTAGAATAATTAAATGTATGTATGTCTTTTACTATGAGTGAGTTAGGGTGGTGTTTATTTTACCAGAGTAATTTATGTGGCACGCTTTTACTTCCTTTTTTGGAAACATTTTGCGGAATTCGAATGTTTTGTTGTTTTCTTCTAGTTTGTTAAGTCGATCGATTTCATTTTCTAAACTTTGGCATATCATGCAATTATGTCGTGGCATGGACCGAGTTGCTATTGTATTCAAAAAAATTGTTGTTTATGAGCATGGTATTGTATAAAAGATTCTTATTGACATGCTAAAATAACAACTTATTCTTCTTTTCAGCTTTGAGGTGCTCCAGTTAAGTGGTCACTCCATCATGGAATATTCTTGTTTCTGTTTGTTAATCTTCAGAGAACATATTGGCAAACAATGTGTCACAGGGTGTTATACTTGTTATCATCCCATGTTTTATCTTTGATTTGTTATTATCCCGTGTATATTGTTGTTCGCTGGACGCATGGACTTATTATTTATTGTTATTTGATCAGGTGGATGGGTTGGTTATTTCTCTTATGACACTGTTCGTTATGTGGAGAAGAAGAAGATCCCTTTTTCAAATGCACCTCATGATGACAGGAATTTACCTGATGTTCATTTAGGCTTGTACGACAATGTGATTGTGTTTGATCATGTGGAGAAGGTAATGATTGAACATTGTGTTTTTCTTTTATGCACAGCTATAACTTGTCCTGGATGCCCAAGCACGCCATACATGTACATTCTAGAAAATGGAAGAAATCAGTTACAAAAAAGCAACAAAATCTTTTATACACTGTATTTGGATTTCTATTTTTAAGAGAATCTTTCAGTTACAAAAGATGAGTACACTGCTCTCTATTACTTATTACAAGCATTATATTCTCTCTATATGTTGTGTTCTTTTATTTACTCCTTTCTTTCTATATTGCTCTACCATTTCTGTTTCTTTTCTTCTTTGTCTGCTACCAATCTTCCCTTCCATTCACCAAAATCTGCAGCCATACATAACACAACGTTCAAGTTTCTTTTTGATATCTTCAATTTGTGTCCTGTGCACAATCTTGAACTCTCGTATTTTTCTGCATAAGATTTTATTTTAAGGATATGCTTGAATCATTATGTATATAGTAAAAGCATTAAAGTTGTTTGTGATCTGTTTTAAGCAAAGAAATGTAGAAATCATGAAGTCGCGCCAAAATTTTCTATTCAAGAATAACATTTTTGTCAATATAAATAAAATATCAATTTGAGTTATGATGGAATATTTTTCACATTACTTTGTTGCTTGAACAAGATTCTTTTTTTTCTTTTTGCGATTTCAGAAAGTATATGTTATACATTGGGTTCGAGTGGATCGTTTTAAGTCCGCAGAGGAGGCTTATAAAGATGGAGTTGAATGCTTAGATCATTTGTTGTCTAAGGTGCAAGATATAGCAACGTGAGTGTCACTTATTGAAATATTATATAAAAGATTTATTACTTCTCTTTGTAAGCTTTAATTTCTATTGATTCCAGCCCCAGGCTACTCCCTGGCTCCATCAAATTACAGACCCGCCTCTTTGGTACTGAGTTGAAGACGTCAAATATGACTAGTGAAGAATACAAAACTGCTGTTTTGCAAGCCAAGGAACATATCTTGGCTGGTGACATATTTCAAATTGTATTAAGTCAACGTTTTGAGAGAAGAACATTTGCAGATCCATTTGAAGTTTATAGGGCATTGAGAATTGTTAACCCTAGCCCATATATGGGATATCTACAAGTAGGTACTCGCATTTTTCATGTTATGTAATATTATTTGTCTATTTTAGGGATTTGTTTAAGCTTACCTCTTATCCCTCATTACATTTCAGGCAAGAGGGTGTATTTTGGTTGCTTCTAGCCCAGAGATCTTGACCCGTGTAAAGAAAGTAAGCGTGTGTACTACACTAAAAATTGTTGATTTACTTTTAATTTTACTCAAGTGCTCATGCACATTACTTTCACTGGTGCCCCTAAACCCTTTCCTTTTTCCTTGTGAATGTTCCATCTTATAGTTTGATTATGCTGAAATAATTGACAAAAACAATGGACAAGAATTTTAGGGTTTTCAAGAACTTAAGTGTTTATTATTGTTAATCCTCAGTGTACAATGTGAGCACTTATTTATGACATAATAGCAAGAGAGAAGCACCTAAGATTAAGGAACTGAATAAAGACTATTTCACAAACAATAACTAACTTTCTCCAGAAATTACTCTACTTTCCTACACCCCCCTCAAGTTGAGTTATAGGATCTTGGACACCCAACTTGCACAGAGGTTCTTCAAATGCCTCAAATGCAACAACCTTTGTTAGAATATTAGCTATTTGATCTTTCAATCTAACAAAAGATAGGCTAATGATTTTCCCTTCATGATTTTCTTTTTATAAAATGTCAATCAACTACAATATGAATTGTGCGGCCTTATTATTACCATAAAGTTGACATATTTCCTTTTGAGGAAAGTCAATTTATTCATTTGACTTTCTGAGATATGGAATTTCTGTAATTCCTAAGCAATTCCTCTAAATTCTGCTTCCGCACTTGATAAGGCAATAACTTTTTGTTTCATGCTCTTCCACGTTACTAATTCGCTCCAACAAAGGTAATGTATCTTCCTTCCATCTCTGTCACCTTTCAAATATGCATTTGTATAAGCCAATAAATTTAGATGATTGTTTTTCTTAAATAGAATACCCTTGCCACTAGTTCTTTTAAGGTATCTTATGAGTCTTATACCTGCTTCCATATGAAGTATTTGTGAAAGCTGCATAAATCTTCATACTACACTTAAAACATATACAGTATCTGGCCTGGTATGAGAAAGATCAATGAGTTGTAATAATAAGAGATTTCAAAGAAATCACTATCCATGGAGCTGTACATTTTGTCATTAACTGGATTAAAACAACAATAACCTTTTTGTTCAGCTTCAGTCTCATACCCAACAAAGACAAACTTGACAATCCTAGGTTGTAATTTATTTCGATCTTTTTTTGGAAGATGAACATATACAATCAATTCGAAAATATGTGGTGATAGGGAATGTGTTGGTGGAATTTCTTTGTGTGGCCATAGTTTTGTGCATGTCATTTGGGCCATTAGTCATAGTGTTAGTTGCTTTACTATTAAAAATCCACTTTTTACAATTAGTGACATAAGTTGATGCAAGACTTTTTCACTTGTAGAAAAAATATTAGTGTTTTTAGATGGGTCAAAATAGTGATGATAATAATGATGGGATGATAGCCTAGGAGAAGGTTTTGGGGAATAGTTTATGTGGGGAGACAATTTATATGGGAATGGTTTAAGTGGGAACAAAGTTATTATTTTTCATGGAAAGGTGGTGATAATAATGAGTGTTATTACTCTTGCTTTCTATCCCTTAATTAAAGTTGATGTTACCCTCTTTCTCTCTCTCTCTTGATTTTGCTTTCCTTTTTCTTTCTCAATGAACCCATTTTTAAGCCCTAAACAACTAGTAAAATTGGCTTCAACAAGGTTTGTTTTACCCTTGTATGAAAGAGACACAACTAATAACATACAAGAGGCATAATTAAAAAGAATAAAGAGCAGATAGGAAGATAGTTGTTAGTTATGCAATGCCCGGTGGACAATATAAAAAATAGTATTATGCTTTTAGTCAAGTTAGGCTTAAATACTATATATAGCCATGATATAATAAGGAAAAGGACTTATGTTGTTTTCTCCTAGAGCAATAAAACTTAAGAGTATTGCAGCCTCGAAGCCTGCT
Organism: Amaranthus tricolor; assembly: GCF_026212465.1. NCBI lineage: Eukaryota > Viridiplantae > Streptophyta > Magnoliopsida > Caryophyllales > Amaranthaceae > Amaranthus > Amaranthus tricolor. The sequence goes on along the minus strand of NC_080057.1, from coordinate 2,452,709 downwards.
TTCTTTCTCTCTCTTTTAGTCTCTACCCTCAAATTCAGCGCCCTCAATCCCCGTTCATTATAGCTGTTATCAGTGCATTACTGATCCGGTGGTGAACCTACTAACCAACAAACCCAAAAACTTTTAAATTAGTTGAAACGATTGAAGAAGAGGAGATTGATCTGCGGCCTACAAAGTATTATTTTTAACCCTTGTTGTTCAGAATCTGAGAATACCATGTGAAGAATGTGAAATATGGAGTTCTCTTAGAAAATGACGAGGAGATTATTAGACAGGGGTATGCAAGGGACTAAAGTTGCACTTACAAGGATTAGATATAATGGAAAATTTCCTATCACTCTAGTTGGGAAACTCTTATATATTTTTGAGATTCAATGGTGAGAGAAGTTGATACCAGTTATGACCAATTGGAAAACCCAAAACAGAATTTTGTTGGCAAAAGTGAGAGGTGGTCTTGGTACGAAATCTTTTTTTGAGAAGGACAAGGTCTTGAGAAGGCAATGTTAAGAGAGATACGGATGTAAGGAGGAGGAATGTTGATTGAATGCAATTGAATAGAAGAACCTAACCAAGAAATAAAACACCCTTCTTGAAAATAACCATAGACAATTACCTAAAAGTCTTCCAACCTATTCTTGACTTACCCTCCTTAAAGCTGGTACTAATGCTATTAACGTAAGATCATGTCACTACCCCCATATACAAAAAAATCAGATAGAAAGTATGGTGCAAGACATGCTCAAGGTTGGAATCATTTAACCCTCCACTAGCCCATCTCCAGGCCAAGTCATTTTAGTAAAAAAAAACGCAGGTCTTGGAGATTTTGCGTTTACTATAGAGCCCTCATTGACAATGCCAGATAAGTACACCCCATACCACCGTGGAAGAATTGTTAGATGAGCTTCATGGTTCCTTGATTTTTGCCAAACTTGATTTAAATTCAGCTATCATCAAATATGCATGAGAACCCAAGACATACACAAAACAACCTTTTGACCTTTCAAAACCACGAGGGGCATTATGAATTCTTGGTTATGCCATTTGGCTTGACCAATACCCCATCGACATTCGAAGTCCTTATGAATGGAAGTACATTGAGCCTGTTGAAAAGTGTTGCAGTTCCTGGAAAGACACCAGCTCGTACTAAACGGAGGAAAGTGTGAGTGGGAAATAAGTAAGGTGGCCTATATAGGACATGTGGGCTCTTTGAATGGAGTGACAGTTGGCACAGATAAAGTGGCAGCTATCAAGACATGGCCCTTGCCAAAAAAAACCTCAAAGAACTTGAGGGTTCTTTAGCTTAATCGGATATTATGGAAGGTTCTTGAAGGGATACGCTAGTATTACCAAAGATCTAACAAATCAGCTGAACAAAGATGTATATGATTGGGGGAAGGGTGCAGAACTGGCATTCCAAACTCAAGAAGATTTGGAGTTAGTAGCATAACTGAGTTCCAATGGAATTGATTGGTCTTTCTTGGAGGAGGAAACACGCAAAGACAAGACCCTTGTTCGCATTCGCCAAGCTTTAGAGGAAGGTTCTAGTACCCTCACTGGTTTAAATTATTTTATAAAGGGAGGTATTTTCTGTCAAGGACATCACCGTTCATAGCGGTAATTCCGGGAGTATGACGACTCACCGATTGCGGGACATGCTGGGGAACTAGAGACTTACCAAAGAATAGATGTGGGAGGGTATGAGAGGCCAAATTTCTAAACACGTAAAAGAATGCAATACATGCCAGCAAACTAAGTCTTCCTACTGTCAACATAAAGGGATTACTTTAGCCATTGCCTGTGACACAAGTGTGGGAACATATAAAGATGGACTTTATTAAGGGCCTCCCTAAATTCGAAGGATTTTACACATTTTGGTAATAGTAGATCGCGTAACCAAATATGCCCACTTCGTTCTTTTTAAACATCCATTCAGTGCTCTCCAAGTAGTCGCCGAATTTGTTAAGAAGTCAAACTCCATGGGTTTTCAAGCTTAATATTTTATGATCAAGAAAAGATATTCATGAGCATTTTTTGGCGAGAACTATTCAATTTGTTGCAACTCTTGAACGAAGCACCGATTTCCATCCCCAAATTGATGGGCGGTTTGAGATTGTAAATAAAACTCTTGAGACCTACTTATGGTGTTTTGCAAATGAACAGTGAAGCATTTTGTTACTATGCATCACCACATACGTTCATAAAAATGACTCTATTTCAGGAGTTGAATGGCAAAGTTTCACCCCATTTTGTTCGATTTGGTCATAGACAAAGCAGGGTTCAACTACCATATAAGGTTTCAATACCTTTTCATAGTTCCTTGGTTGTGGGATAGTTAAGAAATTGATTTACAAAATCTGAAAGGATGTTTGCAATAATCCAGGAAAACACCAAAGTTCCTTTGTATTCATTGAGTATTCATGGTCGAATGGAGAAGGAGAAATGATAGTGATGTTATTGAGTCTTCCTTTTCCACCAATGGCCAAGTACATGAGTCATGACTAGGCCTGTGCATTGGGCCGGGGGCCCGTTGGGGACCCTAATCCAACCTTTAATTATGAGGGTTTTAAAGGGTTGGGCTTAATAAGGGTTCTATTAAAATAATATGGGCTGGATAAGGGCTTTATATTTTTTTTTCTAAGAGGCCTGTGCATCTTCATTTGGATTCATCTTCTTTGTTTCATTACCTGGGAGAATTATCAGGACTTAAACTGTTATACAAGTATAACAGTGCAAAAGCATTATCATAATGCGCTTGTTCAAACCATTGGTACTTTCTTTTCCTAATTAGTTTATAATTAGTCTATTTTGGTTTTTATTGTTTTGCCAATTAAGTCAACAATAAATAATCTTTATTTTTCTCTTAATCATAAGTGCAAGTATAGCAAGAAAAGCTAAGATACACAACTATGAAAAGAGTTTTAATGGATTTGTTGCTAATTTATTGCCTAGTGAAGCAACAACATTATATTCTCCGTATTAGCAGTTAGCGTATACACTTCGTTTTTTCTTTATTAATTAATAATCATAGATAAATTATCTATAATTTTTACAAAATTATTAGTAGAAATTCATTTTATACTAGTAAAATCAGTGAATAAAAATAAACAATAGGAATACAGTTAAAAAAAAAAAAGGTCGAGCCGGGTCGGGCTTGATGAACCTGGCCCGTATAAAGCCCTTTATCTTTTTGTAAGGCCTGGCCCGACCCATGTATGCTAGAGTCCAACCCAACCCGTATCTGGCCCATTCACAGCTCCAGGATTGACCATCTAACATAATTCTGATGAGTAAGTTTATTAGTAAGATTAATTGTTTGGTTTGAGGTAAGAGATGGATTGTTCATTTGTTGAAGGAATTGTAATATTTGCTCCATTCGGATTAATTGTTGGCTTTGGTTCTGGTGTTGGTTTCATCAGTATCAAATTTCGACATTTTTAGATATGTAATTCTGTGTAAATGATGATGCTGAGAAAAAAGGGGCTTTCCAGTTACTGGATTGGCATAGAAACGTTATGAGTCTGATACCATGACAAAAACAATGGACAAGAATTTTAGGGTTTTCAAGAACTTCTGTCTTATTATTATTAATCCTCAATGTGCAATGTGACTCCTTATTTATAACATAATAAAAAAACAGAAACACCTAAGATTGAAGAACTGAATAGAGACTATTTTACAAACAATAACTACTTTTTCCGAAAATTACTCTACTTTCCTACACCAATTTTGCGTATCAGAGTCTGGTCTTGAGTATTATTTTAACCATAGTCTAGTCTTGTGTATTGGGTTAACCCATTTCTATTCCATTTTGCACTGATTACCAATTTGTATGCATCTTTGTTTATCGTAGGGAAAGATCACTAACAGACCTCTAGCTGGAACTATCAGAAGAGGAAAGACGCCAAGAGAAGATGTCATGCTGGAAAACCAGCTTTTGAATGATCAAAAGCAATGTGCTGAGCATATAATGCTGGTTGATCTGGGGAGGAATGATGTTGGAAAGGTTCATTCACGTACCCTGCTGCTAATTTTTGTATTCCAGATTAAATTCTTTGATTTACAGTGAAATGTTGCAAACGAAGAAAAGCTTCCGTTATCTTTTGTCCGTCAGTTTTAATATACATCATAATTTCCTGTTCCTTTTTGTCTCTGGTATGAAATTGAGCTTTAGAATCTGATGGCTGCTTTGCAAACAGGTTTCCAAAAGTGGTTCTGTGAAGGTTGAAAAGCTTATGAATATTGAGCGGTATTCGCATGTGATGCATATCAGTTCTACAGTGAGTATATCTCTCCTTATTCTCCAAATTGTTGTTTTTTCGTTTGCTCCTTTTGACTATTAATGATTAGTAAGCTAGTCTAGGTTCTTGGGAAGAAGGAAGGGGAAACCAATGTGCTTGTAATAAAGATGGGAAATTTGTGAATCAGTTAGGGACATAGAGAAGCTATTCTTTCTTTACAGTTGCATAAACCCATTCTAAAGAAAAAGCCTAGATATGTGGTATTCTTGCAATCTTATATGTGATCAGGTTGTGCATCCCTAAGCTTAGAGATGGATGTTGATGGAAGGTCTTTTGAAAGGCCTTTTTATCTTTCCCTTCTTTTTGGGATGAGTTGTGCTTTGATGCGAAGGTTTATATCTTTTCACCTTTAATATTATTGTAGGAATCTTGAAAATAAGGTTGCACTTGTGCTTTTGCACTTTGTTGACCTTTTGCTTATTTCACAGGTGACAGGGAAGCTGCTCGATAATTTGACAAGTTGGGATGCTTTACGTGCTGCATTACCTGTTGGGACAGTTAGTGGAGCGCCAAAGGTGCCCCTTATACTCTGCTTTTTCTGTTTGTTGTTTTCTCCGGTCATGATACCCAAAGTCTTTTGAAGTGAATGATGTTCGTGTTTGGTTGGATGTTTGATGCTCCCTTTCTGTCTTTCTGTTCCATTGAAAACATTTAAACATCTGCTTGAAATATGTTCCGCTTTTTTTGTTTGCAATAAGAGGTTTTTGGTGAAAATTCTTTTCTAGGATAGAATAATTCAGGTTTATATCTTTATCAAAAAACTCAAATTGTGCAGGTTTACACGTGTACATATATTTATCAGATTTTGGCATTTGAAAGATTTATAGTTTTAGTTTCGGACTATAATGAAATCCTTTTCTATGTTAAGTTGTAGATGGATGATAGTTGTTATTAAGGGTCTATATATAACAACCTCTTTATTTCATTTCCGCCCACAAACCCTTGGTGGAAGCCTAGGTGGGAGCCACTCAATGTCATTGGGATAATGGTATGAATTTGAAAGTTCAAGAACTCGGTTCATTGAGGGTTCCTCATTCGTGGATCTTTTCAGTTTATAAAAATTGTGAACATCAGTAGTTTCACTGTTCTGTATATATGTGCCATATTGCCTATGTATGGTTGCTGTCCCTGCTTCCATAGGAACGACCTGCGGTTCTTTATATGTTTGGCATCTGGTTTCTACTTTTTGAAATTTGTTTCAAGCGTTTATATACTATTTTGATTTTCCCTCTACTCATTTAGGTGAAAGCCATGGAGTTGATAGATGAGCTTGAAGTCAATAGACGAGGACCATACAGTGGTGGATTTGGTGGAATCTCTTTCAACGGGGACATGGATATAGCTCTTGCTTTGAGAACTATGGTGTTTCCAACGGCAACGCGATATGATACAATGTATTCGTACAAGGATGTTGATCGAAGAAGAGAATGGGTAGCTCACCTTCAGGCTGGCGCTGGTATTGTTGCTGACAGTGATCCTGCGGATGAACAGAGGGAGTGCGAAAATAAGGCTGCTGGGCTTGCTCGTGCAATTGATCTTGCCGAGTCATCTTTCTTGGAGAAGGAATAAATTATGTCAGATCCTTTTTTCTCTGCTCATGTAGGTCGATCCATAGAATTGAGACTCATTATTTTAGCTGTGTATTTAAGGGTAGGCTCGAAATTGGGCACAATATTGTTGTATGTTTTGATTAGATAGATAAAAGCTGTTGTAGACTTGTATCACTAATAACTTTGGGGTGTAATTGTGGTTTCAATTTGAGGACTGTAGAAAAATAAAAGTAACAGTTCTTTTAAACAAAATTCTGGCTGCAAACTTGCATTTTTGTTTTTAGGTTGGTCATCACGCAATCTCACTCTTTCGTTGCATTATTATCTAGAACAATTTTCGGTTTGGAACTGGGAATGTTAACAAAAACGGGAACGAAAACAAGGTATGCAACATAGATTGATTCGGAAACGATCGGGTACGAGACACATTATATATAACAATATATTTGAAAACAAAATAAGATTAAATTGATTATTTGCTTAAAAAATTATTTTAAAGTGGAGTTTTTTTAGTTATCTGTGTTTCATCTTGTATCTCCTCTCTTCTTTTTTCTTTAATTTGTATATGTAGGCCAAAATACCTTCTAAAAAGATCTTCTACACCGAGATAACACCTTGAGCAATTTGGGTCGCATTTCTTGGAGATTGAAAATGGACATTCCTGGATCACGAAATGTTACTATGTTCCATATTTCTATAATTCTTTTTCAAATTTTCAGTACAACCTAAAAGTATGCTAGTGCCTATTGTCAAAAATTTTTTGTCAAAAAATCAAAACACTAAGCTTTTATTAATTTAAAAACACAAACAATAAGTGTTGGAACAAAATAATTTTCAAAATAAGCGTCTTTCACCCCTAAGATAAAGTAACTAACAATGAACTATTACTAAATTGAGTCAAACTTTAGCTCTAGAATTGTCTGTTGTTACCATTAGCAAGAGATTATGAAATAAATTTTGACTCATTTTAGTAATCGTTCGCTGTTAGTAACAGGGGGCGATCATTAAACTGTTGTTACTAATATCGGACGATTGTTAAGCGGACTTTGACTCAATTTAATAATTGTCCAATGTTAGTGGCAACGGTCCATTTCTAACCTAAGATGCGGGTGAAAGTGCACCAAGATTGTGAGTCTGAGGGACCCAATCAATCTATCCAACGCATTAAAGGAGGAGGATATCTCTGAAACTAGACTGAGGAACAATCTAGTGCGTCACCTTTCCACAAGAGCGAGTGAAGCTTAGAGAAGGGTCGTGGATTCAACCCAAGGGTGAGTGAAGCCTGAAGAGGAAGACCACGAGGCTGGCCTGAGAATCAAGAAGAGTGTTCTTGGGTATATTTTGGTGAGGATTGTGTGTGCTTCTGCATTCTATAGACTATCTCCAAAGGCGAGAGTGATTCAGTGCAAGATTGTGAGTCTGAGGGACCCAATCTTGGTGCAGAAAGACGCTTATTATGGGAATTAATTTGTTCCAGTGCTTATTGAAGGTTGACATAAGGTACATAACTCTCTAAAGGGGTGAAAGGAGAGTATAATCAATCGTTATTT
>NC_080057.1:2417953-2440211 GCF_026212465.1 Amaranthus tricolor | reverse complement strand
AATTACATCTTGCTATGAAACGTATTTGAGCTTTTAAATTATAAATTATATATTATATTAGTATAGAAATTTGTACTATTTATGAATTTATTAGTATGAAATATATAAATATATAACTTTAAAGAGTAGTTTAAATACATATTATTGCAATTGCATTTATCGAATACATGACTTTTTCTAAAGCAAAAATTAAATCTATAGTTTTTTTAAAATTTAATTTTCGAATACATTACTTTTTCATTCAATTAATCATATCAAATTCTAGTTTAGGTATATAGAATTGCTATAACAATTACATAAATACTTTACCTGATTTAGCTCCAATTTAAAAATAAATCATATTCTAGATTAAGTAAATATTGTCATATAATCAACTATCATTGACCAAATTAATTCCATTTGTCAAAGTCAAAGCCCTCTAAAGATGTCATTTGTCATTTTTCATTTTTCAACATTTATCATGATATGATATGATTTTATACTTTGAATTATTTAAGCATTAATCATATTATCTAATATAGTATAAAATTTTGTATTGATCACAATCACATGTTATAATATATTTCCTTTGTTTCATTATACTTTTTATATTTCACTTTATTATGCAATTCAAGTCATTATTTTGATTATTTATATCTTGAGTTCTGCATAGTTAAAAATTATAAAAATAAATTATTTTTGTGAAAATACATGATTAGACGATTCAAATAAGATTGCACTTGACTATATTTATTCTTACACATTAGCCGCAATATATAAAATAAACTTGAATAATAAACTGTATCAAAAATACTTTTGTAGCAGGTATATCGGAACGGGATAAGTATTATATAATTTGTAATTTTTTGATTCTATTTCCTAATTTAGTCTTTTTAATATAGCGTGGTTAGCCTTTGCCTAAAAAAAATTTTATGCATAAGTAAATGTAGGACTTCTTTTCTACGATTTATCAATTCAATCTTGTAAGTAGAATTATCCTACTTAACTTAACTAAACTAATATAAAATTTGATGATTTAAATAAATTAATTAATGAGTCATAATAATTGAGTCAAATTCAATTTATACATCTAAATTTAAACATTTCAATCAAATTATGACATTAAAATAAATTCAAATAATATTAGTTTGTATTGATTTAAGATTAAACGAAAAAACATAATTATATATAATGAACTTACTAGAATACGTATTAAAAAATGATAAGTATTAAATTGAGCTTATTATTAATAATTTGTGTATTATTGCTAAAAAAAATGTCATTACATATATATAAACTAACGAAAACAGACCCTAATACCCAAATTAGACTTGTACAATATATAGCCATTGATTTAGAATAACAAAAATATGAAAGTTAAAAATTTACACCAATATGCAAATATATGTGTGTTTGGCATAATAGTTTTGCGCAATTATAACTTAACTAAGATGGAACCCGTCTAATGCACGGATTTTTAAATACGTTAATATTTTAATGAAATTTTAGACTGCAAATCATATTTCACATTTTTTCAAAAGTTTAAAATTGTAATTATGATAGTTTAACAATATAAATGACTGATTTTAATAATCAATTAATTGAAATTTATGTCATTTTAGTTTTAAATATCAATTGATGGAAAAAAAAGCTATTCTGTACTTCAAGTAATTTCCTAAATCGCTGTATAATTTTATACACAGTGTATTTTGCAGTATAATTTTCTAAATTATATAATTCCAATTACATTGGAATAAATATAATTTATTCTGTAGTATAATTTTGTACGCGGTGTAATTCTAGAATTTATCAGACAATATATAATGTTCTACATAGTACACTATATATTTTCCATTATAATTTTTTAAACAGTGCATTTATATACAACTGTGTAATTGGAATAAATCGCAGTTTTTTCAAAAATATATATTTGTAAATATGGTAAAGGTAAAAAATGCAAATCAGTCAAATTCTATTAATACTAATCAGTGAAAAGAAAGACAAATGGCATGCTCACAATCAAACTTTCTTTTTGCTATTATACAGTAAAATTAATAGAGTGTATGATTTGGCATAATGGATAATTGATTGATTAAATCATGTAATAATAGTTTTTGATAAATTAACTAGTTGTATGAATAACCTATATGTGAACAATTAATTTTAGTAGCGTGTTTAAAATCAATTGGTTAAATTAATCATTTTAGTGTGACACTTCATTATAAAGTAAACTGAAAAGTGTAGAAAATAATATTCTTACTTATTATTTTTCAATCATGATCTTATCATCATATTGTTGATTTAATCTATGATTATCGATCTATTATTTTGCTCCAAGTACACGTACGTGTGTGATGTGTTTATCCATTCATAACCGGATTATGATTCATTGAACCATGGTATTGTAAGACCACTCAACCAAAAGACATAATGTACTATTAATGCACCATTTATACATCACAAAGGCCAATTTTGCTACATGGAACTCTCCTAAACATAGTATATATAACTAAAGGTTCTTAATTGTTATATTTGGTATTTATAAATTATACTCCTTCTATTGAGAACAATTATTCCATTTAATTATTAATATTATTTACAGAAATTTGCAAACAAACACCTTTTAAAACCTTTTTTTGTAAAGAAACGCCTTTTATAATTTTTTTGTAAAAAAACATCTTTTAAGACACTTTTTTGTAAATTAGACACCTTAATTCAAATTCCGGTGGCTTTTGTCTAAATTCCGGTGTTGACTATGCTATATCAGTTGCATAATACGCGAGTGATTGCAAATGCAGGGAAGTGTAATTAGACACAATACTTTGTGAGTTTCTTCTCCGTTTTCCTCAACCTCCTTTCCTTCCCTCCACATTTCCCTTCACTTTGTCTGGTTTCTCATTTGTCACCATTGTTGATTTTGACCGAAGATTCGTAGCGCTGCTACTTCCTCTCAACTGTAAAAGGTAAGGTTTTTTCGCATTAAAGTTACTGTCTTTTTGGTGTCAATTGCATTGTTAATTGAATTGTTAATTGAATTGTTTAATTGGTACGCATTAGTATATTGTGTTTGTGGAGTTCTGAAGTTAGGGTTTGTAATTGGTAATTGCGCAGATGAGGACAAAAAACCCTTTATTTAATCCTTCAACTGGAATCAAAAGCATTTTCAACCTAAAAATATGGCATGAGGGACGGTTTGTTTTTAAGAAGAAAACGAGGTTGTATGATGATGGGTGCCTTGATATCAAAGTGGGTTATTCTGAAATTAATTATTTTGGTGTTGTACAATCAGTTAGGAAGGTGATTCAGAGGAAAGATGCTGACTTTACTGTATATTATAGGTGTAAAGGGAGGAGCTTGATGAATGGTTTAATTGAATTTACACCCAACACACCTTTAGTTGATGTATTGGCAACGAAAGATGAGAATGATTTCATTACTGTATATGTTGAGTATGATCAGAGTATATTGGATGTGGGCTCTTTTGATGCTGGAGGTGGAGTTGAGGAGGATAATGATCATTATGGATTTGAGGAGGATAATGATCATTATGGATTTGAGGAGGATAATGATGATGATGGATGTGAGGACTTTTTTGATTATGAAGATGCTAGAAAGAATATGGACATTGAAGATTGTGGTTGGGCTGGGCCTAAGGTATTAAAAGGTTGCCAAAGTACTTTTAATTTGTATTTTATTTTTAATCTAGATGTCAAAATATAGTCGTGTTAGATCTTTTTTGATTAGTTTCGATGTAAATTTTATTGATATTAATTTTTATAATTTTTAATTATGCACAAATAAATATATTTATGATTGAATTAGTGCACTGGATAGAGTTTTAAAACCAAATATGACAATTACTGTGAATTGGTAGGAGTATTATAAATTATCGCGAAATATAATTAAAAGTTTTCACATAAAACTTCCCTCTAGCAAATTCTATTGTATAGTGAAATGTCATTTTAGAATTATGTAGTATTAGGGCCGGAGCAAAAATTGATAAATTGTTGGAAGGTCCGGTGCGATTAGAAAAATTATGGTATTTTTCCAATAACTTTATATCTTTAAATATTTAATATTTACTACATAATTTAATCTTGAGACACTTAATTTTCGGGGCCCTGTGTGGTTGAATATGTTGAACATGCTCAGAATCTCCCTTGTGTAGTACTAATTGACTATCGTAAGCGTTCATCCAGTTCCTTTTTGAAAATTAGTATTCATATATACCTCTCATCCCTCTTTAACAGCTGTTATATTCACTATATCGACTGTTGTTTATCAATTGATCTTTTTTTGCAAATATTTATTCATGCATAATGTAAATTAAGGTCACGTAAATAATTCTTTGATTAGTCTTGATGCATATGTTTATAATTAATATTTTAGAATTCGATCATATGTAATTAAAGATAATCAAAATTAAAATTATAGATTGAATTCCGTGAAAAACATATTTATGAAAACTGTTAAACATCGGAAAAAGTACAAATTAACAGTGTGCATTTTACATTTTTGTTTGCTATTTTTAATGTTCCACTTTAAACTAAGTATATAATCCTACATTTCATAAGAAAATGTATAATTGTAAATCGAAACTTAAAACTATATATGTATGTGTTTCGGTAATGAAACTAGGATGTGTAAAAGACATTTAAAATACTTGAATATATATAAAGTGTTATCGGAGACAACTGTTAGTGTGCTGGAGCGCTTATGATCCTTCCGCTGATGAGACTTCAAAACCTACAATATAACGTTAGCCTTGCCAGGGCTGGTTTACTGGAAAATCCATCGGACGCTCAATTCAGACCGGGAAACAAAAATCATTGAATATATCATAATTGAAGGAATACAAGATTAATGGATTATATGATGAGTTCAGATCAGTTGAATGAATATTTGGTTAAGTATAAATTGTATGTAGGATGGCTGTTTATTTTGGTAAAGTAACGATTGTTAATATGGAAGCTTAGCCCTAAATGAATTAGGGCAGGGAGTATTTAGAGTAATTGATAGGGACAATTTGTTAATTCAAGAGATAGTGGGAATCATGGGGGTAATGGGGTGACTGGTATTTAACGTTATAGGTTTTGGTTACTTGGAGGGCAAGTACGGGCGGATTAGATCATCAAGCACACTGACAACAAATTAGGGTTAGATCAAGAGTATTTAGATAATTTTACAAGAAATAATAAGTAACTAAATAATTAATAAGTAAAATGTTATCCATAACATTAGCCCCACGCATGAAGAGTGATAAAGGAGTGAATTTCGAGGGCATCAGTCTTTATGGAGGAAACAATCATACCTCGATGGGCACATTAGATATTCGGAAGAAACCATACAATTAGGTCCAAATAGAATAATGTTCGAGCTCTAGTCTCAGTGGGCCCATGCTTGGTGGAAGCCCCATGAATTATAAATATTTAGCTTTTGGCTACTTTTGAAGATTCAGCCTTGGATTCGGCATTTGAGCCCGATATATGATTTTGCATTGGAGCCTTGACATGATGATATGATCCAATAGTCAATCACCTGGGACATAGATAAGGAATCATGCTAGGTGAATCCTTCTAAAGAATTGATGAATATTCGGATCAAACATGGGTCTGCTTTGCCCGGCCGTCAATCACCTGAGACTTAGATAAGGTATCATACTAAGGGAATCCTTCGGAAGAATTGACGAATATTCTGATCGAACATAGGTCAATTTTGCCAGCCGTCAATCACCTAGGAATTAGATAAGGAATCATACTAGGTGAATCTTTCGAAAGAATTTATGAATATTTTGATCGGACATTTGTCCGTTTAATAAGTGACCGAGTTATCAAGCTAGGTGATACTTGCTATGAATGTTTCGATAAATAATGCCCAAAATCATTCGTTTTGGGGCTTAATAAGAGTTTGCGTTATCAAGCTAGACGATACTCGCAAGGATCCCACGATTAAACTAGGTGAAAGCTTACATGATTCCATAATATAAAAAATAACGCCCAAGCTCACTCATTTTGGGGCTTAACAATAGTTCGACTTTCAAAGTAGGTGAAGGCTTAAATGACTTTATATATTTATTATTGAAAACTACATATAAGTAAGATCTAATATAATAAGAATAAGAATTTTAAAGCATTGAATTCCCATGCAAAAATCATAAAATATTCTTTCAATATATGTCAATGTCATACTTCATCACTTTTCACATTGACCATTAATACAACAAACACGAAACACTCGCATATGTTGATGAATAAAGACAATACTTACAATATGATTTTCATCTGATTAATACAACATATTCTTCACTTGTCTTGACTTGATGGATGACATTGAATAATACAACATTTGACATGTAATAAATCTTGGAAATACTTATCTGATAATACCGATAAATCATCTGAAGGATCATAGTTATTAATCTTATCTCCCGGTACGGTGACTTATTGGCCCTAATGATAATAATTATTTAGCAATGCAAATATTTAAGACAAAGGAAACGAGGATAACATCTAGACATATTTTTTTATATCGAACCCACTTAGTTGAAGATGGTTTGAAAACGTTCTACAAATCATCTAACCCTTAGAAGGTGCATTAAACCAAAATTCAACATTTAATGATTCATGTTCATTGATGGTGAAGAAATGAATTAGGACTCGGCCAAACCTGAGCAACAACAACTTAGTCAACCATGATAGAAAAATCATGAATTAGCAGGATTTGTCAAGTTAAGGTATATAACTTAATAGAAAGCATATTTGAATCTACGTCATGATTCATAATCCTCTCACAGAAAAATAATCCAAAACTTTTCCATTATTTTGATGTAGCAGACTATATGTTGATGATTGGTGACTCGAATCGAGTCTTAATCATGGTTGAAGATGAAGTTCAGAAGAACAAGTGAAGATGTAGGTCGTTAACTTGGCGACGACTCGTTGCTTCTAGAGTACAGAAAGCGACGAGTCGTGGATTCCTCTCTAAAGTCGCATTTTTGGGTCAGATTCTTTGCCACGAGTCGTGACATTTTGGAGACGACTCGTCGCTTTTTGCAACGAGTCGCTGCTCACTGGAGACGACTTATCGCTTTTGATGGTTATGCGTTTTGCCTTATTTTCACGTGGGTATTTTCACGATTATTTGAGTTTTTTGGAGCCCAAGTATCTTTTAGTTAGGTTTTAGTATATATATATCTCCTCCTATTAGTGTTAGGGCTTCATGATTCACAAATTGAGAGACATCACAAGAGAGCCATTATTATTTGTGAGTGTGATTGTAATTCATCTTGTAAATTCTTTGTGTTCATAGTGAAATTATTTGATCTTGGTGCCGGTGGACGTAGCTATCACATTGATAGTGAACCACGTTAAATCTCTTGTGTCATTTTCTTATTGTTTGCATTGAATTTCTTTATTGTTTCATTATTGTTCATTGATTCTTGCTTCCGCTGTCGTACAAAAATTGGCATCAAGAGTTCAGCACTAGTGGAAAAAACCTCGTTTGCTGCGGTTTTGGCCCCCAGCAATAGTGATAGCAGCAAATGTCCTACTTTAAATGCTGCGGTTCAAAACCGCAGCAAATAAGGGCATTATTTGCTGCGGTCATGGGCTAAAACCGCAGCAAATAAGGAGGGTTATTTGCTGCGGTCAGGGGGAAAAACCGCAGCAATAAGTGTGTCATTATTTGCTGCGGTCAGGCTTAAAACCGCAGCAATAAGTCTCTTTTTTTTTTTTTTCTTTTTCCGTTTAATCCTTATAATAATGCAATAATATTACAATGTAATAACAGTGATTAATCCAATGATAATCACAGATAATCAACATTAATCTCTTTGTAATAATAAACTCTCGCTCATATATATATATATAATATAATATGTACGTACATATATATATATATATATATATATATATATATATATATATATATATATATATATATATATATATATATACATTAAATAAACTATAAAAAATAATCAATACTAATTACAATTTATAAAGGACAAATATTAGCAAGATACACGGCAATCTTGTCTTTTAATTCGCGCATCTCTTCACTTCTCAAAGCGCGTGTTTCTCTCGGAATGTCGTTTAAAACCTATATTATAATATTAAAATAAAAGCTATTAATATAGAAACATTTAGATTTTACCAATAATATAATATATTTAATTAAGAACGTAACAAATACTTACGGCATCTATATTTTCGACTCCAAATTCCTTCACGGAATTTATAATATCGTCCATAAACTTCAGCGCGTAGTAGCCGCAGTCAACGGAAGAAGGAGGTTGTTGAAAGCACTAAGAGAAAATAGAAGTTAGTGTCAAAAACGGTTAAAAACGCATAAAATCGCAACTTAACACATAAATTCTAGAATATGACTATGATTTTCAATTCTAACAACTTCTACACAATAATAT
Organism: Amaranthus tricolor; assembly: GCF_026212465.1. Taxonomy (NCBI): domain Eukaryota; kingdom Viridiplantae; phylum Streptophyta; class Magnoliopsida; order Caryophyllales; family Amaranthaceae; genus Amaranthus; species Amaranthus tricolor. Next base: position 2,431,807 of record NC_080057.1, on the reverse strand, counting down.
ATACCAAATAGTGTTGTGTGCCAAGTTTCGTGCAAAACAAACAAAGTTTGAGCTACTTTACGCGCGGAATTGACAAAAACGCTTAAAAACGCATAAAATCGCAACTTAACTTCTAATTTCTAGCATATGACTATTATTATCAATTCTAACCATTTCAACACAATAATATATGCCAAATAGTGTTGTGTGCCAAGTTTCGTGCATAACAAACCAAGTTTGAGTACTTTACGCGCGAAATTGACAAAAACGCTTAAAAACGCATAAAATCGCAACTTAACTTCTAATTTCTAGCATATGACTATTATTATCAATTCTAACCATTTCAACACAATAATATATGCCAAATAGTGTTGTGTGCCAAGTTTCGTGCATAACAAACCAAGTTTGACCTACTTTACGCGCGAAATTGACAAAAACGCTTAAAAACGCATAAAATCGCAACTTAACTTCTAATTTCTAGCATATGACTATTATTATCAAGTCTAACCATTTCAACACAATAATATATGCCAAATAGTGTTGTGTGCCAAGTTTCGTGCATAACAAACCATGTTTGACCTACTTTACGCGCGAAATTGACAAAAACGCTTAAAAACGCATAAAATCGCAACTTAACTTCTAATTTCTAGCATATGACTATTATTATCAATTCTAACCATTTCAACACAATAATATATGCCAAATAGTGTTGTGTGCCAAGTTTCGTGCATAACAAACCATGTTTGACCTACTTTACGCGCGAAATTGACAAATAAAAACGCGAAATTGACAGCATCAAACTAGTGACCAGACCACCTTGCACGACACGTGGAGACCAAACCTATGCATCCAGGACCTAGGCTAAAGTGGAAATGGAATCTTGGTACTTGGATCTAGCTATCAAGGTCCTAAAACCATTCTAACAATCCCCGTGGACTCCTAGAAGCTGAGCCGAAGGAGGGCTGGTCGACAGTTTGCTAGATCAGAATTTTGTTTAAGTGTTTGTGGTTGTTTCGTGTTCTTTTCATGATCATTTGACCAAACCTATACAAAACCCATAAAATTGAATTTGTGTACCTTTCTTGCTATCCATTTTGGAAATGTGGCTCTGGATGTAGATCCCATTTGTCCACGCACTCTTTTCATTGCGCTGAAACGCATGGGAAAAGTAATACCATTTATATATATATATATATATAACACTTAATTAAATCAAATTGGTAAAATAATTAATATTACGTACGCATTCAACAATGCTTTGAATCTTGTGTTGCGAGGTAGGCTGTTAGGTTTTTGTAATGAGTCGAAGACGTGCACGGTGTTCGTTAAAGGACATATGATCAAAAGTATCCAATGCAAACTACAAACACAAATTTAAAATCAACAAATTAGAGATTAGGTGACTTTAAAAATCAAAAGATAAGTTCAATTTCAAAAATAAAACTTACTCTTCCCAATATGGAGCCAGAATGAATGTGTGTTTACATGCAAGGGAATTAGTCAAAGCAGTCTCAATGTATGCTCTGACGACATCTGGATCATTTCTACATTTACTACCCGAAATCGTCTCCGGACAAAACCATCCAATTTTTATTGGAGGTTCGCAAGAATTTACCTCCTCGTAAACCGCACTAAACTCACAAATAAGAGAATTTTGTTAGCAATTCGGTCATTAAAACAATTAAACAACAATGCCTAACTTGTAAGATAATGAACATCACCTCATGTAGACATGGAAAAGAGCTACGTTCAGCATCTCTCCTCTCAAAAATTGCCCGATGTCACTAGGACCAATAATTACACACGGGTCTTCTGAAAAGCAGTATTGCTCCTTCAGCAGGGGCAACATGATTGGGTCCTCCTCACTTATGCGAGATGCACAATAATGCAGCCATTTGCAATCTTGAGAGAGATCTTTTAGCTCCTCATCAGTCAAAATTGGAGTGCTTGGCATCGACTTTGACCCAGTCGACACCTTTGCTGAGGAACCGACCTCTCTACAAGATCCCTTTGGACTCTTTTGCTATTTCAATTTATAAATAAAAATTAAATTAGTGTGAGCATGCAATTAAAAAATAAAAATAAATAAGGTACAAATGATTCTTACCGTGTTAGTGAATCGGACCCAAGCATATGGCCATGTGACGAAACTACCTAGGGCGTCTGATAGTTTCTCAAGGCTCCATGCTGGCATTGGAATTGGGAGTGAGAAATCTTCAAACCCCTTTACAATAGTCTCCACGGCCACACTGATGTGGCCACTTGTAACAGGCACTGAATGCACTGTTTGGCCCTCTTGATCCACTGATATTGGATTGATAAAGGGAGGGGAGTCTTCAAAAGCTTCATATTCTTCCTCATCCTCAACATCACCTATACCAAGAATGCTTCTTTTTCCCGGTACAACAATAGACCATTTTTTATCAGATGGGTCTACAATGTAGAATACTTGCTTGGCTTGTGTGGCTAGTATGAATGGCTCCTCACTATCATGCAAACGAGCTAAGTCTACAAGAGTGAATCCACAAGGGTCGTCATTTTTTATGCATCGTCGATTATTATCTACCCACTTACATTTGAAAAGACCAATATTGAAAGTAGAGTAGTCAAGCTCCCATATTTCATGTACCCGCCCGTAGTATACCAATTTAGCATCAACCGGCGCTTGATCCTTCGCACTCGCGTAAAATGTAGATGATGCCAAAATAGAAACCCCACTATTCTGTAGATACGATGACTTCTTGTCTTGACCCTCAGTTCAAAATGTGAAGCCATTGACATCGTAACCCTCATATTTGTTGACATCATCACGAGGACCAAAAGCTAACCACTTAACAATTTCGGATACGCCCTTGAGTTCTTCGCATATTACTCGATTATGAAACCAATTAATAAACGTCTTGTTATGCAACTACATCAATGCCCTATCCCCTTTAGAAGGATGTTTTGCGCGCAATATATCAAAATGCTCACTCAAAAAAGGATGAACTTCCGGAATATGATGCAACACATACAAGTGTGCTTGTAGAAGGCTTTCTCGAGGAGGTGTGACCGATTTGGAGCCAATTGTTCCTTTTCCCTCAAGCCTTCCTTCATGTCTAGAGGTGGGAAGTCCAATAGGCTTTGCCATGGCCAAATACTCGGCTATAAAGTTACTAATCTCATCGCTCACAGTGCCTTGAATCATACTCCCCTCGGGTTGTGCTGGATTCCTCACCTTGTTTTGTAAAACACCCATGTGTCTTTCAAAAGGATAACACCACCTTAAAAAAACTGGACCCAAAAGTTTGATCTCACGAACGAGATGGACAATAAGATGAACCATTATGTCAAAGAAAGAAGGTGGCAAATACATCTCAAACTTGCATAAAGTTACAATCACGTCGAGTTGAAGTGCATCAAGTTTAAAGGGATCAAGAACTTTACTACAAATTGTGTTGAAGAACGAACATAGCTCGGTAATAGCATATCTCACATGTTTTGACAGTATTCCACGGATTGCAATTGGTAAGAACACTTGCATCATTACATGGCAATCGTGAGATTTCATGCTTCCCAACTTCAGCTCACCATTTAGGCTAACAAATCTCTTCATGTTGGATGAGTACCCAGACGGAACCTTAATGCCATACAAACACTCACAAAATGTCCGCTTCTCTGCTTTGGACAATGTGTAGCAAGCTGGAGGCAAATAAACTTTGTCATTAAGCATCTTCTTCTTATTGTCACCAACTTCATCATCAGCTCTATTTCTTTTCTTACTCACCTTAAAATGTGCCCACAACTCCGGACGAAGACCCTTACATTCAAACCAATCTCGCACGGCCGTAACATCTTTTGTCTTACCCGGAATGTTCATGAGAGTCCCGAGTATGGCATCGCATACATTTTTCTCTATATGCATAACGTCAAGACAATGCCTAACCTGTAGATCTCTCCAATATGGAAGCTTCCAAAAGATTGATTCTTTTTTCCATAATCGGCCTTCACCTCCTTGCACTTGCCCCGTTTTACCAAATACAGTCTCAACTCCCTTAACCTGTTCATAAACCTCATAACCGGTCAACGGTCGACGAGCTACACGGTCCTCAACCTCCCCATTGAACAACTTCTTCTTCTTACGATATTGGTGGTCTCGTGGGAGGAACTTTCGATGGTGCATGAATACGTGTTTGCACTTAGGAATCCACGTGGATTCCATGTCATCGATACATATCGGGCATGCTTTCTTCCCTTTGTTCTTATACCCCGATAAGTTGCCATATGCCGGAAAATCATTAACGGTGCATAAAAGCATTGCACGCAAGGTGAACTCCTCATTAGCATATGCATCAAACACAGAAACGCCTTCATCCCACATCTTTCTCAAATCCTCAACGAGAGGTGCAAGATACACATCTATGTCATTGCCAGGTTGTTTAGGACCCGAGATAAGAAGCGAAAGCATTATGTACTTACGCTTCATACACAACCAAGGTGGCAAATTATAAATCACTAAAAGTACCGGCCAAGTACTATGTTGAGAACTAAGATTGCCGAACGGGTTCATTCCATCCGTACACAGTCCGAGCCTTAAATTACGAACCTCATCCCCAAAAGTCTTATGCAACCTATCAATACTCTTCCACTCCGGAGAATCAGATGGATGTGTGAGCAAGTGACCTTTCTTCACCCTATCTGCATGCCACCTCAAATTTAACGCATTTTTCTTTATAGAAAACAAGCGCTTGAATCTAGGTATTATTGGAAGATACCACAATACCTTAGCCGGGGGCCCTTTAGCATCCCGAGCCCCTTTACGCTTGTAGCGCGATAACCCACACCTAGGACACTCTTCTAAGTTCTCGTTTTCATTCCGATACAACACACAATCATTCGGACACGCATGAATCTTCTGGTACTCTAAGCCGAAAGGACACATGAGCTTTTTGGGATAATATGTCGACTTTGGAAGTTCATTTCCCTCAGGAAGCAACTCACCTAACGCTTCTAATAACATTGTGAAACTAGCGTCACTCTAATTGAACTTTGACTTAATGTTGAAAATTGTCAACACTGCTGTTAGTTCGGTGAACTTTGTACATCCAGGGTACAAAGGCTTTTGAGAAGCCTCTGTCAACAAGTCAAAAACACGAGGACGTTTTCCTAACTCATCCTCGACTCCCTCCATCATCTCATCAACACGATCCACATCCTCATCGACATTCTCTTCATCTGTCTCATACCAATCAACATGATCTACTACATCGTCATTGACATCGGCCACATTATTGACGTCCTCAACAACACTTTTCTCTTTGTAAACTCCCTCCTCACCATGCCAAACCCAAACATGATATTGAGGCCTAAACCCACGTCGAAGTATGTGCTCCCTAAGGATATCAACACTATCTACCTTTGATACATTGCCACAACTGACACATGGGCAATAAAAACCAACTCCCCCCGTCCTAACTTGATGTTCAACCGCAATACTACAAAATTCTAATACGCCATCAATAAATTCCGACGATTCAATGCTTCCATACATCCAAGAACGATCGTTTGTCATCCTAATTAGTGTGATTAATTGATTCAAAACAAAATTAATACACAAATTTTAAACATATATACTTATTTCTAATTCTAATAAGTATAACAATTAACAACAAACCATATTTTTAACAAATATCACAAATATTTAACAAACTTGAATAATGTAAAACATATATATGTAAAACAGAGACCAAAACTTGTGTAAAACATATATATATATATATATATATATATATATATATATATATATATATATATATATATATATATGTATATATATATATATATATGTATATATATATATATATATATATATATATATATGTATATATATATATATATATATATATATATATGTATATATATATATATATATATATATATATATATATGTATGTATATATATATATATATGTATATATATATATATATATATGTATATATATATATATATATATATATATGTATATATATATATATATATATATATGTATATATATATATATATATGTATATATATATATATATATGTATATATATATATATATATATATGTATATATATATATATATATATATATATATATATATATATATATATATATATATATATATATATGTATATATATATATATATATATATATATATATATATATGTATATATATATATATATATATATATATATATATATATATATATATATATATATATATATATATGTATATATATATATATATATATGTATATATATATATATATATATATATATATATATATATATATATATATATATATATATATATATATATATATATATATATATATATATATATTCAAATAATGTAAAACATATATATGAAAAACTTGAATAATGCAAATTAGTAAAATAAATATAATAAATACAACGAAAACAGAGACCAAAATTAATAATTAATATTCTTAAACTAAAGAGTTTTTTTTTCTTGCATTATTCTTCATGACTGATCTAACCTACGTACACAAATCCTATTTGAAGTCTTTCATCTTCTTCATGACGAAACTGCCCTTTTTTATTTGATATTGCTTTATTGATATATTGTTTGATTGAGTTTACAACAACAAGAACAACAAGATTATATTCGATTTTTTACAACAAGAATAAGAACCAAGAACAACAACGTAACAAGATTTTAAGTTGAAGATGAACAGAAACATGGTTTATGAACAGCAACATCAACAACAAAAACAACTTCATCTTCTCAAATGACCACAAGATTTTTTACAAGAACAACAACAACAAGAAGATGAACAGAAACATATATTCGATGAACAGCAACAAAACAGCAACAAAATTCGTTTATGAAAATTCGAAGTTTGATGATGAAATAAAAATAAAAATAAAAACAGCAACAAGAACAGCAAAAGTTCAAAATAAAATTAAAAATAAAAAGCAACAAGAAACAACAAGGATTTACCTTCAAAACACAAGTTTGATGATGTACAGTAGATGAAAAGAAGCAACACGAACAGCAACAAGTTTGTGAAGATGAACAGCAACAAGTTTGTGAAGATGAAGAAGATGAACAACAACACGAACACGTACAATTGAAGATGAATAACAGCAAATGAATAAAAGAGTGTTTGTGAAAATGAAGATGAACACAAGAAACGAACACAATGAAGCGTTTTTGAAGCGTTTGTGAAGATGTTGAAGAGGAACGAATTGCAAATGAAGATGAAGCGTTTTTTCAATGAAGAACAACTGTATAACGTATTTGAGAAGATATGAGAAATAAAAAGAAATGGCGGGTTTTATTTGTGCAAAGGTCATTTGCTGCGGTTCATTAGAAAACCGGAGCAATTAATCCAATTTTGCTAGGGTATTTGCTGCGGTTGTGCATAAACCGCAGCAATAAATGCATGATGCTAGGGTATTTGCTGCGGTCCTTAGGAAAACCGCAGCAATTAGAGTATTTTTTTTTTCCAATACGTTTTTCTATTTTTTGCTGCTAATACACAAAAACCGCAGCAAATATTGAGCAGCAAATACATTTTTTTCCACTAGTGCAGGTTTAAGTCCTTAGAGAGTCTTTGAGTGAAACAATGGCTGGAGATTCTACAATAAGAATTGATAAATTTACCGGGAAAAATAGTTTCGGACTATGGAAAATAAAGATGAAGGCTCTGTTGAAACAGCGGCAAATCTGGTGTTCGTTGGCTCCAAGGAGTAGTACTGCGGGGTCGAAAGACGGACTAACTGACGGACAATTAGCAGTAATGGAAGAAAAGTCTCATTCTACCATTTTTCTAAGTTTGGATGATTATATCATCACGGAGGTCGTTGATCAGGCTATAGCGGCGGAATTTTGGATGAAATTGGAGTCATTGTATATGACTAAGTCGCTGACCAACAAGCTATTGCTGAAGCAGCGGTTGTTCAGCCTCCGAATGCAGTCAGGTACTCCCTTACGGGAACATCTTGAAAAACTTAACTCTATGTTACTGGATTTGCGTAACTTAGATCTTAAGATAGATGATGAGGATGTTGCATTGATTTTACTTGTGTCTATCGTCTAGCTATGAAAATTTTATTGAGTCTTTTATTGTTGGTAAGGACTCACTGACCTTAGAAGAAGTGAAGGCAACACTTCATACTAGGAAACTTTGTCAAAAAGCTATAGGTGATAACAGGGAGAGTGGCAGTGGGTTGTATGTTAAGTCCAGGAAATCTAAAAGGACGAAGGGGGTTAACATGGCCAATAATACTGGATCGGGTGCTGGAAATGACAATGAGGGATCTAGTAAGACTGCGGGGAAGACCTGTTATTACTGTAAGGAACCGGGTCACTTTAGGGCTAATTGTCCAGTGAGGAAGGGCAAGTTCCAAGCTGCTATAGTTGAGGAAAAACCGAAGGAGAACTGTAATTTGGAGGAAGACTAGATGTAACACCCCGTAAATTATCGGGTGTAAAAAAAAATAAATAAAATATAATAAAAAAAAGTATAATAAAATAAAGTAAATAAGTAATATGGAATTATATTATTATACATACTTAATTATAAGAAATAAAGTAATTTTAATTTTAACGGTAACGAATTTTATCGCGTACGATGCCGTCGCGTGACGTTCTTTGCTGTTTTAACAAAAGTATAATAATTACTTAATTAATTTTTTTAAAAAAAAATTATAATGGAAGGGAGGTGAAGGGGGCAGCCGGTTTTGAGAGTATGGGAGGAGTCTTGTAACTCCTCTCATAATGGTGTAATTAGGATTAATTAGGTTGATCCTTAATTTCTTTATTAATCCTAAACATCATTTGTATTCCTCAGATTTCAAAACCTCAAGTAAACACAAAAAATCAGAAAAAAAAAAAACTCTTCCTTGTGCTTCTTGTTTTCGGCATTCACAAATAATAATAAAAAAAAAAATCTTTGTGTTCAATCAAATCTTTTGATCAAAGGGTAAGTTTAATTGAAATTGCTAGTTATAGATTTTATATACATGGTTTTCTAAGATGAATTATATTTTGTGTATGATGATATCCTATGACTTTGAGGAGGATTGAGTATATTTTTTTTATGTAATTTTCTTGAACAATCCTTTAATAAACCTTAATTTTGTTAAAAAGATTAAGTTATGTTTCTTGATTTATATTCTTTAACAACGTTTAAATTTGTTATAAGAATTGAGTTTATGTGATATTTAAATAAATTTCTTTTATGGTTTTATGGTTTAAATTTCTCTAAATAAATTTCAATTTGTTAGTAGAAATTTAGATGGTATGGATCAAGTAATGTAGTCATCCAAGGGTTTGATAATCCTTTAGCAAAATTTGATTTGTTTGAAGGATTGTGTTATATTTGTATATATGTGTCTTGATTTAAAAGGGTGATTTGGTTTTGTAATTCTCTATAAAATTTAATTTGTTAAGAGAATTAAGTATTTAATTTAGTTATCATAATTTGTGAAATTTCAAGTCTCTTGAAGGATTTTGTGAATGTGACCTTGCTAGAATTATTTTGGTCATGAGATTTAAAAGAAAAAGGGTTGATGATGTATATATAAAATAATAATAATAATGAATTTTAAAAAAATTTAAATATATGTATATGTATTCGGGCAGCAGCTGTTCTGCCTCGTTAAGGGTGCCGACCCGAAAACGTTAGTCGTTTTCCGTTGTTTTATGCACCGTTGCGTTAAAAACTCGTTAAACGCTTAAAATAATTAAAAATAGTAAATGGATGTTAGAAATTATGAAATTTGGTACCCAAGGTAATTGACGCGTTCCAAACGCAATGGCGAAGTCGGATTTTTCATTTGAATTTTCTAATCTGTCCAAAATGGCCCTTAAAGTTTCTGGTCAAATTGTGAAATTTGGAACCTTTTGGAATTGGATGTAAACAATTAAAAATTATCAAGTCTTAGTGATATTTTAGCTAGGGGTGTTAAAAAATATCCGGATTCGAAAACCCGATCCGAAAAACCCGCTTTCCGATTTTTAAAACCGGGTAAATTACCCGGTTTTCCAAATTCGGATATTTCGGGTCGGGTACCCGGTTTTAAAACCGGGTATTCGGGTCGGATACGGATCGCGAATTTTGGAAAACCGGGTACCCGGTATCCGGTTTGTAATTTATTTTTTTAAAATAATTTTTTGTAAAAAAGTAAAAACCCTTCTTCTTCACGCCTATCCCGTCATTCACTGATTTCACTCATTCTTGCTTGAGTGCATCAGTTCTTCTTCTTCATTTTTCTTCATGTCATCATCTTCTTCAATTTTCATCTTCACTCATTTTCCCCCAAATCACAATCCAATCAAAATCAAAAACCCTAAAAATTGAACTTACAATCCATCTTCTTCTTCAAGCAGTAGATCCAGTGACATAGCTTCTTTAACGGCATAGTAGATCCAATAAGTTGATCTAAAGGAATAAAAAAAACGCCAAGGACTCTTATAACTACCATTAGAATCCAAAACTCTAGCTTTCTCAATCGTGCATTTCTTCTTCGAAGTATCGATCTGATTCTTACACTGAACATCCTCCTGCCATTGTTTTTGACGCAGATTTCCACGATTAAGCTCGATATAACGTTGTTCCCATGCTTCGATGAGAGTTGAAGTAGCATCCTCGCTCCAACAATCTTCTCTCGTCAGAGCAGGTCTAGAACAAATCATCGCCAACGAAGGAGTCAAAGAAGAATCTGGATTTTCCGCCATTGATGAGATGAAACAAAGGAAAAACCAGAAGGTCGGCTTAAATTGTGGCTATGGAGGCGAACGGAGAAAAATCAGAGGAGAGAGAGAGTAGAGATTGAAGAACATCGAGAAAATGGGAAAAGAGGAGAAAAGAAATAGTTGTGAGTAATTTTTTTAAAAGAAAGAGGAGAAAAGAAATAAGGAAGAAAGGAGAAAAACTGTTAAAGAAAAAAGGAAAAAAAAAAAACTATTTTTTTAAAAACTGGGTATCCGGTTTCTGACTCGGTTTAAACCGGAACCCGAAATCCGGGTACTCGGTTTAAACAAGGTCGGATCCGAAACAAAATTTTAAGTATCCGGAAAACCGGGTACCCGGTCTTTCTGAACCGGGTCAACCCGATATCCGGTTTTGAACACCCCTAATTTTAGCGAGTGGATTAAATGTGTAAACACGTCCTAATACGTGATTGTTTTGTGTGTGTGTTATTTAGGACCTCGATTCATAAGAGGGCGAAATTTCTGTCGTGCTTGAATATTGCTGTTGCAGCGCTTAAAGGTACACGCTTAGACCATATTATTTATGTGGTTGTGCAAGTAGTATTGTTTCATTTCTAATCAAGGCATTGTAAATCACATAAGGATTAGACACTTCAAATAATTTGAAAGAAATTAATTGGAAATTGAGAATTTGTGTGTTTGTCACCGAAAGGGGTTGACGTTTGGTTGGATTATGTTACCCAAAGGGGCTAACGTATTGGTTTGGATTATTATAATTATTGTTCCCATGGCAGTTTTGGATCATTACGGTCACCATGGGGGTATGCATACTTTAGCCTTTGACTACCCGAACAGGACGGGCAACGTCTTAAGTCGGTGGTTGCCTTGGGATTAGCTCTCCCAAGTGTATTCCTCCAAAAAGATTTGGATTTATACTTGAACGACCCGAACAGGACGGGCAACGTTACAAGTTGGGATTATCTAATAATGAATGGTTTATACTTGAACGACCCGAACAGGACGGGCAACTTTACAAGTTGGGATTAATTAATAATAAATGTATTAGAGCCTATGCATGCTAGGATGAACATTTTGCTTGTAATCAACCTGATTGATATTGGTATGAAGTTTCTGATGTGTATTGGTTTGTTTCTTTGGAACCTACTATGTGTTGTCATACGACGAATAGTAGGTTGATTGCAGGTGGGGTCTGGAGTGAGGTCTCCACTTAGAACCCGTAATCATCAAGACTATGCTATTATCTTTTTGTATTGTATTATGAGTAGAAAGAAACTCTGTACTTATGTAACAGGAGATAGTGTAGTTTTCTTTTCGCTTCCGCTTATTTCAATTAGTTGTTTAGAGGCCTATAGGCTCTCGAGTTATACGTTAGAGCTTCCGCTGACTTATTATCTTTCACGCTGGTACTGCTTTCTGTTTTATCTATATTTCTTTATAGACGGAACGTTGACGGTCCCAGAGAAAAGTCTTCTCTGGAGTTCAAAGAGTGAACCGGAATTTGTATATACATATGGATTTCCGGGTCACTTAAACCGGACCATTACACTAGACCTTAGTGAGCTCTGCTAAGTCTGGGGATCTATTTGATGATTAGGTTCTAGATTCGGGCTGTTCGTTCCATATGAGTCCGCGTCGAGACTGGTTTGACACGTATGAGTCTTGCAATTGGGGTATGGTTGTTGTAGGTAACAATGCACCTAGTAAGATTACGGGTATTGGGTCCATGAGATTGAGGACTACAGATAGGCGAAAGTTGACATTGACTAGGGTACGGCATGTCCCTGCTTTGGGGAAGAATCTGATTTCATTGGGTACTTTGGATGATTTGGGGTACACTATAGTGTTTTTGGATGGGGAGCTGTCTATTTATTGAGGTTCGGAGTTGGTACTTAAAGGTATCAAGAGGAACATCCTCTATGTCTTTGAGGGTATCAAGAGTGTTTTCAGTGTCTTACCAGGAAATGACCAAGATTTGCCACATGAGGCTTGGTCATATGGGGGAAAAGTGGATGCAGCTATTATCTAAGAGGGGTCTACTATCCGGGATCAAGGTTGCCAACCTTGAGTTTTGTGAGCATTGTGTGTTTGGGAAGAAACACAGGTCAAAGTTCAGCAAGGGTGCTCACATTACTAATGATGTGCTCGATTATATCCATTCAGATTGCTGGTGTCCATCTAGGGTTGAAGGTATGGAAGGTTTCTACTATTTTGTGTCATTTATAGATGACAAGTCTCGATACACATGGCTTAGATTGCTTAAGTCAAAGGATGAGGCCTTCAAAGATTTTAAACAATGGAAAGCTTTGGTGGAGAATCGACAGGGTAAGAAGATCAAGAAGCTAGGAACTGACAATGGGCTAGAGTTTTTCAAAGAGGAGTTTAATTAGTTCTGCGCAGATAAGGGTATTGGTCGGCATCATACCGTCAGGATGACACCACAGCAGAACGGTGTTGTAGAGCGGGTTAATCAGACACTGCTTGAGAGAGTTCGATGCATGCTCTCTAACACAGGGCTTGGGAGGAGGTATTGGAGTGAAGCTGTGATGACAACTTGTTATATCATCAATAGGGGCCCTCATTCGAGAATTGACTTCAGAATTCCGTTTGAGATTTGGAGTGGTAAGTTGCCTAGTTTCTCTAACTTGAAGATCTTTGGTTGTGTTGCTTATTATCATGTTAGTGAGGGTAAGCTGAATCCACAAGTGAAGATGGGGTGTTTTTTGGGTACGGTTATGGTGTAAAGGGGTTTAGGATCTATTCACCTTCGGTGGGTCGAGTCATTCTTAGTAAGGATGTTACTTTCGATGAGAGCACCATGTATTCAAAAAAGAGCACGGAGTCTTTTGATTTGGGAAAAGAAGGGGAGAACTTGCTACAGAAAGATGGGGTACTTAAGGTACATCAGTCATTCATTGCTGATTTACCTCGAGTGCAGTTTATTGATGATGATGTTGAGGTTCTAGTGCCAAGTACTCCTGAACCTGAGGGTGTTCTATCTTCTCCTAACTCTGGGGAGGAGTTGGAGCAGTCTAATCAGGGGTCATCTAGTCAATCTGACACCATTCTTGAGAGACCTAAACGAGTTATCAAGAAGCCTGTTAGGTTGATTGAAGAAATGGAAGGAAGAAATTGCTTTGTTGAGAA